>NC_142942.1:36171210-36188710 GCF_046866305.1 Octopus bimaculoides
ATTTTACGGAAAAGAATCGTAAAATTATGGAAAATTTGTTGGCCAGTTTGCTTGAGTTGCAAAAGCAGCAACACCAGCAAATGAAAGAACAACAATAGCAGCAGCTACAACTGCAAGGAAAACATCAGAAGCAACAACAATTACTATTACAGCAAGAAATGCTACAATAATTGAATAGTAAGTCATCAGAAAATGCTGAAAAAATGTTCTCGCCAGAATATGTTGCGAACTCGATAACAGAGTTTAAGTACGAACCTGACGAAGACGTTACCTTCGAGACTTAGTATAAAAGATACGAACAAATCTTTAATAAAGAGTGCAAAGACTGGGATGACGATATGAAAACCCGTTTAATCTTGAGAAAACTGGCAGCAGGAGAACATGAGCGTTACAGTAATTATGTACTCCCGAAAATACATCTCAGTGCGTCTAAAAAGCAAACTTTGCTTACATTTATCTTAATTTGAATTTAACACACAGCGTCTTATAGAGTTAGATTTATAAGTTCGAAAATTGCGCATTAATTTGTCAGTGAGCAATTTAGCTTAATGGTAAAGCACTCTACCGGTAATCATAGGGATGTGAGTTTCAGTGTCATGGCTGGCTGGCTGCTGATAAATTTTTCTGCAAAATTTATCTATTCTATCTTGTTCCTCCTGTTCTTTCAGCATTATTCTGCGTTTGAGAATACATTATTTCCTCATCTTTAACTTACCATATATATATATATATGTATCTATGGATAATCATTACATAATATCCATTTCAACGTTAACATCTCTCTTTACCTCCAGATAACATACATTTTATTCTTGACTAGTTGCTCACCTGCTAATCTGCAGAAATCCAATATAATGTGAATTCGATTTCAACTAACACGTCTGGAATTGTTCTTGTCGCATATGGAATATCTTGACGCATATGGAAAAAATATTAAGTATGCTTGCTTTGTTATTCATACTAAAAAGCTAAATTTTGAAAATTAGTCACAGTATTCTTTTCTACTGTTGTACACATTTTGGTTGTCTGCCCCTAGAATATCCATAAAAAATGTGTCCTAACATTTCGGATACGTCCATGATCCCTCTTGATTGTTGTGTCTCCTTTTAAGCACTATCTATCCCAAACTACAAATATATGAAATGTTCTCACTAGTTTTGTTTTCATATAAACGAGTAGCTGTACAGAAGTTTAAAATCGTTTCAGAAGTCTTTCCCGACGATTAAGGATGAGAGGAAAATTATAAGCACAAGAAACAATGATAAATACAGATTAATATGATTTGTTCCTACAATTTAACAATCTATATCATCGTTATGAATATCAATACCACCACACACAGCATCAGCGCTACTGTACCAATTCATATACAACCAAATCTGTTGCTTCTTTACCGGAATTTTTTCTACATGTCCAGTGTTGCATATTTCAACACAAATTCTTCTAGATGATTTACTATTCATTGAACATTTGCAACATTTGCAAATTTCGAGAAATTCATTTTATAGAGAAACCATAAAACTACAAAAGATAGTGCTGCACGCAATTTTAATCGTCTTGATTATTTCTTAACATGTTATTAATAAGAAAATAGCCGAGGGTTAACCGACTTTTAAAATTCTGATTAAAATAATTCCTCACGAATAGGCTTGCAAGCATGAAATCTGACATGAATATAATCATTTGTTAGTCTGGTGATCTGGAAAGGAAAAGTTATATCATCGTTTATAACAGGAATAGAAGTTTGCATTTAAAAAGTTTCTCCTCTTATAGGTATACTACTTTAAGAATATTCTTATTCGTAATAAAAGTGATATGGATTTCGTTATACACTCTTAGCTCGTCCTTAAGAAGTACTATGATACTTTGTTATATCAAATATACTAAACTGATTTATGATGTACTTATGTAAGTTGAATTGCAGGCTAACCTACACAAAGTGTAAGTCATATCATAGAATTTTATCAGTTATCCGCAGAAATTACAAAGATAGTTGTATATCGGGATGGTCATAACGTCAATCATAAACAACCAAATCTAATTCAACACATGAGTAGACATGAAAAATCGTGTAATATACAAAAACGAAATGTTATATATATATATATATATATATATATATATATATATATATATATATATATATATATATATATATATATATATATATACAGGGATAATAGCGTTTCTACCATTGCCCATCGAATAACTATCGCTTTTTGATTTTGTTTTAATAGCACCATTAGCAGGTCTGTGCTGCATATACATTCAGAATGGAGTTTTAGCTCGGTTGGGGCTAAGCACAGCTATGGACTTGAACGAAATAAGTACAACCTGAATGCATATACGAAACCCATGTCTATCCCACAAAATGAAGAAGGATTAAGTTTTAAACACAACCTGGGAAGTAATGTTACATATATATTCAGAAATACTTCTAATTGGATTTGTATGATGATCTATGAAATATATTTCCACTTCACTACCATTAAAATTTCGATACTTGTAAATAACGATAGAGTATACATAAATCGGCTGAAACCTGTTTTCAGGTACATTGTTTCAAAGTAAGTTGATTGATAATTAAGTAAACTTAGATATTGGTGTAATACCACGTAGATTATCATTTAATTGAGATAGAGCAAAAAGCAAGGGATACAGCAATGAATATGACCTGTTGTTTGACAATTAAATAATTTATTCTCAAACTGAGAACATTGTTAAGTACATGTTCAGTATTGGCTTGAGATTTAAAAGGCAGGAGCAGTGAAACAGCGGCGAAAGCAGTGAGAACAGCAGCAACAACAGCATCAGCAGCAGGAGCAGCGACTGTAGTAGTAATAGTAGCAGCAGCAGCGGCAACAATAGTAGTAGTAGTAGTAGTAGTAGTAGTAGTAGTAGTAGTAGTAGTAGGAGGAGGAGGAGGAGGAGGAGGAGGAGGAGGAGGGGGAGTTGTTATAAACTTTTAGCCTGTTCCTACCAATCTCACTTTCTCTCTCCAGCTCCTTCTGATCATATACAGTATTAACCAAAGTAATCTCTACCACCAGAATAGCAACATGTGAAGCTCTATAAAGTACAGACCCTAATCAAACTGCTTATAAGGATTTCCGAGCAATAACATCGCAGAATAAAAAAATAACCTAGTAAAAGTTCACTTTCAAAAGAACAGAAAAATTGTTGCAGAAGTTGGTACAGATGTAAAAGAAAAAATGTTATGTGTCAAGAAATGCTGCTAAGGCGAAAGTAGCAATATTTTAGTGCGATTCCTCAAAATTGCAAGGATCATACATATTAGATATAATGTTTGTAAGATATAAATTAACTTCATAAATTCGGACCAAAATGTAAATGGAATAAATGCAATTATATATCAAACCTTTCGAAACATTATATAGTGTTGTGTTCTATGATTAAAAAGAGACGGTTACCTGAATCTTACAAGACATATTCTTTTCAAACTGATCAATGTCACCAATAAAGGTTATCGATAGAAACTACACGTTTGTTTATTTGTATTCAATGAATGCTTACAAGAAAGTAGGTTTATTGTATTTATAATATGTTTATCCAACAATACTAGAATTTCTTTTATGCTTTAGATACTTTCACTTCTCGGCAAACAGAAGCAAGGCATAGATTTTCATTTTCAATTTTATTAACTATATTGTGAGACAAAACATGAAAACTGCAATCTTTTTTTTTTAACCAGTGTTTCTCCAAAGTTCATTATCAATAATAAATTTGCAACGTATTAATATCACATACAACATAACGTATCGGTATATTGCTTACACAATGCTACTCGAAGTCGACATACTCTGTCTATGCGCTCGCACAGATCATTCAAATTTATATTTTTATCGTGTTTTATGTTGTCAAACTTATTATTTATTCACTTGCTGTTTTGTTCCTGCTCTATAACCACACAGAATGCTGTTCGCCACCATCATTTGATCAATGATGGCAGTTTACGTACGTCATTGGTTCACGGCAACAAAATGGAAATCAATATTTTTTTCATAGCTAAACGGCGATGAAGTAGATTTGGGAGACCACCGACCAATTTTGTTTTATCTATCTGCATTCTGAGTCCAAACCACCTACATCTTCGATCAATTAATTCTCACATAAGCAGGCGGTCAAACTAGGGAAATATGTATAGTACATTGGATCAATGATTGTATATGCATGTTAATTATTGTATCGAATCTAGATGGAGGAAATGCTAATTCAATCAGTTGCGGTACAATTATAAAGTTTGTAAAGTATTTCATTTTCTTATAAACTGTACACTTTGTATTTTGTAGCTTTCCTTTGAAGTCCACAAGTATTACACAGAGTAAATGCGACTATAAAGTTTAACACAAACTAAAAATATATTACAGTCGTATTTGATTATCTTGCCAAGGTATTCACATTTAGATTTCTTAACAAAAGTAATATCAAAAGTGTCTCATATCGGGGAAGACTTTATAACGTAAAAAGAAATTAATATGAGGTAAGCTTCATTCCCTAATAGTTTAGCAATACAACAGACGTGTCTTATTCATTTATCACAGATACCCTGTGCAGTACATGCAAAATATTTAGCTAACACAAGTAGGTGTCACAATTTTTCCCTTTTGTACTTGGCGACTCCCTGTCGAGACACAGGACATACGAAATTCCGATTACTTTAATGACAACCTTTTTACTGTAAGTTCTAAATTATAACATTTATAAATAATCCTCTATTTATCTAATATCAAGGGTGCATTCTTTTGTTGTTACTTTTTATCATATATATATGTATATATATATATATATATATATATATATATATATATATATAATATAATATAATATATATGTATATATGTGTATGTGTATATATATATAAAATAATATATATGTATATATGTGTGTGTGTGTATATATATATATATATATAATATAATATATATGTATATATATATGTATATATATATATATATATATATATATATATATATATATATATATATATATATATATATATATATATATATATATATAATATATATATAATTTTAAAAAATAACGTCGACCACTAACGTGGACAATTAATGCGCTGGAAATAGATCACATCTTGTGTCTATTAAGACCTAAATTGTTCTCAACATGAAATATACCAGCATACCAAAAACGTGAGCGGGCAAGACATTTAAAATCACCTAAAAAAGCATTATTAAACAGCTAGAAGAAAACCTCTCCTTCAACCAATTAATATCATGGAAAGAAAGAAATGGACTAAAGGGATGTCAGAAAAATCCAGTTCATTTTGGGATAGAGTGATTTTTTCAGATGAATTCAGATTTGCATTATCTTCAGGTAGTGGACGTGTTTGGGTCTGGCGGATTCCCAATCAAGAATTTGATTTGAAACGACTCCAACCAACTGTGAAACATGGCGGTATCTCTGTAATGGTATGAGGAGCTGTCACCAGCAATGGTCGCTCTGAGCAGATCGAATGTGTTGGAACCATAAACTCTGAAAAATACATCGAAATACTTAAGCAGGGACTGCTTCCCATGTATTCACACGATAACATAACGAAAAATGAGTTTTTATTCATGGAAGATGGGGCTCCATGCCATAGAGTGAAAATGAATAAAAAATGGCTGACTGAAAATGGGATCCAAAAGCTTCCTTAGCCGAGCCAATCTCCTGACATGAACCCAATTGAAAATCTTTGGAGCATAATAGATAGCGCTATACGAAAAACTCGACAGAAACCTAAATCTAAAGATGAATTGTTTCGATTGTCGCATGAAAAGTGGGCAGAAATTCCACAAGAGACAATCACAAAGCTCATCTGTTCAATGTCAAAAAGAGTTTCTGAATTAAAAACTGCAAAGAGAATGTCAACTAAATACTAAAGTATGTAGTCCTACCTATCGATTACATTTCCATTGTTCACTTTCCGTATTAGATAAAAGATTTCGAAAATTAAAGGTGTCTAGTTACTTCCTGCATGTCTGTGTATATATCTGTATAATTCAACATTTTTCTCTTAATGCGAACAATATTTTAATACAAGCATAATAGCTAGTTAGAACATCTCTGTAAGGGAAGAAAACAATAACTATATAAAGAAGTAACTTATACATGGCTATTCCGTAGGAATCGACATTATTACTATTTTTAACCCCAGGAGGACGCCCCCTCTAGCTGGATATTCAATACAATCTACACCCAATAGATATTGCAAGCAGGGTAGTCCTGTTTTCAGTGGCTGAAGCAGTGTAATGTACAACGATATTTGCACTGTAATTTGGGTGAATGATTAACTATCGTAACCATTCAACATCATGTGTTTGGTCTGTCGAGGGTATCCCCTCTCGTCTCTTCTGTGTGTACTGATTTTAGAGCCATTACTACGGAAATTGGAGGCTTTGAGGGATATACCGTATGAACTAGGGCGTGAGAGAACTTTTTTCGCATACGGAGACGACTTCACATTCAGAGTGTCGAACAGCAGGCACGTAGGCCTGGTCGCCACCGCTCTAAAAGAATACGAGGCAGTGACAGGAGCAAAAATTAACCAAGATACCTAGAAAGGGAGGTCCATGCCATCCATGAACGTCGTGGGACGCTGGACGGAGGGACCGGTTAAATTGTGCAGGATCTGTGAGTGAAGTTGAAATTGAATGCCCAGTAGAGCTTCTTCAGATAATATGCATCTTAGAAACAGTACAGATCATCAAGAGTGTATTGAACATGTGATAGGTTAGTGATTTTAAGTGGACATGTCAGGTAAACGTAGTAAACTGGTATTCACAAATAAATTCTACCAGAAATAAGTCCTAACCCGACTAATGTCGAATAATAATAAACATAAAAAGCAGGCAGTGGCTCTCCTAAACTCTGATCTTAACTGATTGGAAGAGTTGATATGTACATGGTTTGTTTTTGTGTAAAAGGTGGGCAAATATTTGCTTTTCAGTTGCTTGACCGTCACCACTTGAGCTGGTGCCTAAATGGCTGGCGACGTGTGCAACTCTGATTACGAGTAAGAGCGGTGGGTGGAGCATCATAGCCATGTGTTGAGAGAGATTCTTTGTGGTTTGAATAATTTTACCGGTGGGTGGAAACATGGGTATTTCGTTCGTCACCCTTAAGAACCACTATTAGGGTGTCTTTTGAGCGAGACGGGCTACTCGACTTGAAGAGAATTCTAACTGGGCCCTACCTGCAAGGCCATGCCTTGTTTATCTTCATATGAAATCACCACGCTGCACACAGATTGTTTGTCATGCATGTGCTTGTTGTATCCATATCATACGGGTAGTTATAAGGAGTGCATTAGTTGTGCCCCTGTGTCACTTTGATAGCATTTGCTACTCTCTCTCATTGTATAAAAATAATAATAATAATAATAATAATAATAATAATAATAATAATAATAATAATAATAATAATAATAATAATAATAATAATAATGATAACAATAATAATGATAATAATAATAATAATAATAATCCTTTCTACTAAAGGCACAACGCCTGAAATTCTGGGGGAGGACCTAGTCAATTAGATCAGCCCCAGTACGTAACTGTTACTTATATCATCCACCCCAAAAGCATGCAGAGCAAAGTCCACCTCGGAGGAATTTGGGGAAGAGGGCCAGTCGATTAAATCGACCTCAAACGCAAGTGGCACTTAATTTATCGACCCCGAAAGGGTGAAAGGCAAAGTCGACCTCGGCGGAATTTTTACTCAGAACATATCCACGGGCGAAATACCGATTTCTTTATTACCCATAAAGGGCTATACAAAGAATTTTTAAGACATCAAAAAACATAAAGACAGTACAAAACGCAACAAACATAAAATCGGGGTAATTAAAATAAAATGATAATATGCAAGGATGGAAAAATGAGGCGCAATGTCCACTCGACCCCTGAAGTCGGTTGGTTACATTTATCCAGTTTATCACTTTTACGTTCAACGTCACGTAAACATTTTAACGGTTTTGTAACTCAAGAATTTCAAACACTCGCGTTACCTTTCTCCTATTAACCATTGTTACGTCCGTCCTTATCAACTGCAAATAATTAGTTCTAGGGGGTGGTATCTCCACTAACCATACCCGTTTCGTTATTATATTTTCACCAAGTTCTTTTATGTACTCCCAGTAGTTTCCCTCATGTATCAAAATGTATTTCTCAGCACATTTCTCTGGCATCTTCACTGTTATTTTTTCCTCCAGCCACTCGACTTTTCTCTCCATCTGTTAGCAATTCTCGTACTTTATCAAAAACCCCTTGTATTTGACATCTTTCTACGTTCTCTCCTCCTCTTCTTGTACATTATTAGTTTCTGGCTTTTCTATCCTTTTTTTTGTTTTCTGTTGACCGTTCTTTTGACTTATCTTTCTTTCGCTTTTTAGGGTTAGTAGCTCCATTTGCGTTCTTCTCCTTTGTTTTCTCTGTTTCACACTTCTGTCTCTCTTTCATTTCCTCAGTGTGGTCTACAATGTTTTCCTCCTCTGCTTGTGCTTTCTCTTGCTGTGGCTGTGTGAAGTCATATAGGGGGCATTTGGTCTTCATATGACCTCTTACCCCGCGTGTATAGCAGTTTGGTTTCCTTCCTTCGACTACAACATTTAACGTTCTATCATCCTCCACTTCTATCTGGTAGGGAATTCTTTCTATGTCCTCGAATGTGGCAAAAAGCCACATTTCGAATCCAAATCCCCACCATTTGCGCACTTTTAATTTCGCCACTGGTCCCAATTCCGGCTCCTCCTTGGTTGCAGCCAGCACTGTTGCAACCAACCACTCTGGTTTAATTTCTGGTGTAGTTCTGGGAATACGTATTTCCCCACTTCTTCTTCCTCTATAACTTGGTAGCAATGCTATTTTTGCACTTCTTAAAATGTTGGTCGCATGCTCGGTTGCCTCTTCTATAGTGGCGAACCACACCTCTACCGTACCGAAATTTCTTCCTCTGTTGATGTACGTGGCTTCATTCACAATTTCACCCAGGCACTCCTCGATTTCTTCCTCCGTCACCATTTCAATTTTACAGGTTTCGACAGCCTGTGTATGATACACTACAATCCTCGGAATTTTGCTTTCTTTAGTCTCTTTTGGATGGCAAAATTTTTTATGACTCTCCCTCAACTTCTATCAAATTCCCGCTTCTGGTCACCTCCCCCATATCCAACTTGATTAACTTGGTTTCCAGCGGAACTGGCTTCCTCGCCGCAGTGGCCTTGGCGTAGCTCTCCATACTGGAGACACTACCACTTGCCATAGCTGGGAAAAATTGCAGCGGCTCGCGTGAAACGTAACCGTAATAATTTCACAAAAATCACAATTATTTACAGAGACAACTTACAGGAATTCACAGTTTTCACAATAATTCACAGAACCGTTATACCGCTAAGCATTTCGCCCGGCGTGCTAATTTTTTCTACCAGCTCACCGCCTAAATAATCCTTTCTACTATAGGAACAAGGCCTGGAATTTTGGGGGAGCGGGATAGTCGATTTCATCGATACCAGTACTTGATTGGTACCTAAGTTTTCGGCTCCAAAAGGATGAAAGGCAAAGTCGACCTCGGTGGAATTTGAACTCAGAACGTTGTGCCAGACGAAGTACCGCTAATCATTTAGCCTGGCGTGCAAACGATTCTGCCAGCTCGCCGCCTAAGCGACAGCAATAATAATTGTGAATACATGTAATAATCCGATTTGAAGATATGAAAGGATCTTGGCGAAATTTTTTTAACAACGATGTTTTATTAGAAAATATGCAGCAATGTTAATTTAAAAAAAAAAAAGCTGTTTATTTACCTCCAAATGCAAGATGATTGGTAGAGCAAAATGTCCAAGAAATTGATTGTTCAAAGAATTTAATTTACATATTGACCAACGCCACTACAATGCCAATATAGATCCTCCTGCATCATGTAGACGATCAATGCCCCAATACCGAATACAAATATACCGAGATTCCAGCTAAACAATACATGCAGTTACAGAGATTAACGTTTTACCAAAGTAGAAATTGGGGTTGTGTAGATATTGCACAAACTTTATTTTACCAAGGACGTGATAAAACAAAATCGAATTAATTGAATATCAATAGCAAGATACGTTGAATAATTTGACGAAGTATTCACGGCAAGTGAATCGCGAAGATTAGAATATTCAGAACAACTACTGCAGCATCTGAAAAATTGTACAAACAATAGAAACAGAATAAGAATGCGAGGCGCCATAACAATTAACAATTTGCAAAGTATCTGGCGACATTAAATTTACTGTGGTTTGTTAATCTATTTACAGAAATACACTGTACTTGTAGAATATTAAAGATTTGTGCTAATTAGATAGAATGAACATTCATAATAAGCAGTTATTTAGAATTCTTTAAAATACGTAGCGAAATATAAAGGTAAAACTCCAACTGTTGTACATATACACAACAAGCAAACAGATAGATGAGCATAGACTAGGAGCAGCGAATGCATGGAAATAATGCACAGAGGAATACGGGTGTTGGTGAATGGCTGATAGAAAATAAAAACACACTCATCATCCTAGAAACTTAGCATTCATTGCCGAGCTAAATGTTTTTTGTCATCCAGTCCTTGTTTTTCGCTGGATATTTATCTATAGATGCAGAGATTCATCTGCATGTCATACATTCATGTATCACTATAATCCGGAAATGCGCAGATGTCTTATGTGAGACGGCTACCATCCGATAAGAGCAAGCATTCAACTAACATACTAAAACACACACACACGCACATAATATCTATTTATCTATCTACCTATCTATCTGCCTATCTATCTGTTTATCTGTCTGTCTCTCTATCTATCTATGTCTTCTACTATAGCTTTGGGCCGTCTAATGCCTTGCGAGTTGATTTGGCAGAGGGAAACTGAAAGAAGCCCGTCGTATATATATATATCTATATATGCTTGTTCCTTTGTTTTCGCTCACCATCGGTTGAAAACCGATGTTGGTATGTTTACGTCCCTGTAACTTAGCAGTTCGGTAAAAGAGACCTATAGAATAAGTACTAGGCATACAAAGAATAAGTCCTGTGGATGATTTGTTCAACTAAAGGCGGTGCTCCAGCATGGCCGCAGTCAAGTGATTGAAACAAATAAAAGAATAAAAGAAAAAGAAAAATATATATGCACACATATATATATACACGCACATATACACACATACAGCGCGCACACAAACACACACACACCAATATATATATATATATATATATATACTTTATTTAAATGCAGCAGAAATATAACAAAAAAACTGTTACTCTGAGTTTCACGTTCCCGTTCATCGGACAGTTTTGTTAGAATAAAAGTTTTTTTGTTATATTTCTGCTGCTTTTAAATAAAGCATATTACTCTACCTCTGGTATTTGAGTACTCTTTTTTCCACCTTGTTGCACATTTCATGTGCTTACTCCGGTATATATATATATATATATATATATATATATATATATATATATATATATATATAAACAAAGAGAGAGAGAGAGACGGGGAAAGAGAGAAAACACAGTTATTTTATTCCACAAGAGCAGAAATATTTATAAAAAATGGTGGAATTAATGATTCGTTTAGATCTTTTATTTTTTAATAATTGAAGTTGAAATAGAAAGACGTGGAGCTATGCTGCAAGCTCCATATCTTTATATCTCAACTTTTGAAAATCAGAGAAATCTGTGATACCGGTTGAGTCTTTAAAAAATTTTAAATAAAAAATCTAAACGAATCTCAGTGTATTTCTCAACTTCTTACACACACACACACACACACACACACACACACACACACACACACACACACACACACACACACACACACACACACACACATACATATATATATATATATATATATATATATATATATATAGGGAGATTGAGAGAGAAGTTTGTGAGGTCAAGATATTGTCATATATATATGCCCTGAAAAGAATTACATTTCTGGATAGACGTTTCGTGTTACAAAGAATACACTTTTAGCTTTAAAGAATTGTTTTAAGGTCACAAACCCACTTCTCTTTCAGCCATACGTACATATACATACTCTTATCACAATATATGATATTCATATTTCCAAATAGAAATTAAGCCAGTCAGTGTATTCCGTAATATTTTTCTATCCACAGAGAAGTTTATCCACATTTGCAGTGACGCTTATAATTTATAAACTGGAACTTTACATATACCAACGTTCAAATTAATCAGTACAAGCTGTGTTATGCATAATGAAATAATTGCCCAATATGCCAAAGAATGCACAATTATGCAGATTAAGCAGTTCCTTTCGGCTGAGACCTGGTTTGTGTGTCATTAAAGTGTTACAAGCGGTCAATCTCTATATGAATTTATTCTCCAATGAATCTCGAAATAGAGATGAAACTAGTCAGAACAATCCAAATATTTAAATCCCGCGCACAGAGATGTGTGTGTGTGTGTGTGCGTGCTCACTTGCATATGATTGCATATTTACAATTAAAAGGTGTTTAATGATCAATACTCTGTATTAGACATACTCCGCGTTACGTTGATGGGAAATCATCAAGTATGACCATTAATGCGGCCTGTAATTTCACTCTCACGGAAAGACGCATTGCGTAGTTTTAAAATGTTAAGTTAAAATTACACTTTCTTCTTTGCACAACGGCCAATTGCGGTTTACTTATGATCAAAGTATTTAGTTATGGAGTTGAAAAAAATATCGTCACGTTACACGCATACATGCTCATGTGAATTTATGATGTACATAATGTGAGTATATCATGTGTATGTGTGTGCGAGTGTGTGTGTTGTATATATATATATATATACCTTTATATATACACACACATACATGAATGTGTGGATATGTATATATGTATGTGTGTATATACGTCTGAATGTATGTATGTGAGCGGGTGTCTCTATCATGTACACGAATACAACCAACAACAGTATCAGCAATATATAATACGAAGTAGATAAGCAAATACGTTTTAAATAAAAACGTATAATGTGCTGTCCTAGTGTATTTTAGGAGTCGAATGAAGTGTCAGTGATTTTAGGTGTATTAGGATTGACTTGAGACTAAGCAGGCACAACAATCCAGTTAACAAGAACAATATGACCGCCACACCACCATAACAAACATTTAAACCAATGCGTGCGTGTGTGTGAATTTATGTCTTCAGTCAGAAGTGCAACAGATGAATTGCCTATAAAATCTGGTGACCCTTCAACTAATTCTAATCATATAGTACTTTTTCTTCCTTTTCAACTCATTTTCCTTATTGCATCAATAGGAATAAGGCAATTTTCTGTTCTTAAAAAGCTAATCTTTACCGGGCCAATTTTTTTACATATTTTGTAGTGGACAAATAATCGTCGCTGCTGTTCGATTTGTCTTCAGTTTTAAATGTCTGGAAAGAAGTGATCAAGTACATCTGAAGGCAATAGTGCGAAAAGGGACCGGAAAATGATTACACTGGATATTAAAGATATTAAAATAGATGTTTTAAAAAGACTTAATGCGGAGGTAAAACTAAGTTTGCCAAACCATTAAATCTTGCAACGTATACATTCGGAACAATACAGGTTCGGATTAATGTGTTGATAAACACGATGGATGGTTCATTTGACGATATACAGAAAAATCAAGGTGAAACGTCTATAGAATAATTCTTGTAAAAGCTGGTTTGAAAGGTTTAAGAAACGCATGAATTTGCACAACCTAAAAATGACTGGTGAAATTGCGAGCTGTGATACAGAGGATGATACAAATTATCTGGAGCAGTTCAAGAAAATGATTGCTGAAGGAGCTACACACATGATTTCTGAAAGGGTTGAAGGGACTAGAGACCAAGTATACAATGTTCATGATACTACATTTCTCTAGAAGCGCATGCCATCTACAACTTTATTTCTCCAGAAGAAAAATCAACATCAGGATTTTAAAATTCCAAAAGTCGTCTAACACTTCTGTTGGTAGGAAATGCCATTGGTAGATTTGGAATTCAAGCCGATATATGTTTATCACTCTGAAAGTCTAAGGGCTCTCAACGGTTGCAAAGTTTAATCTACCCCTGATTTGGCGTCCAATTAAGATGTCATGGATGACTAAGTGCCTTTTCTAACATTGGTTTACAAATGTTCCTTTTTTTTTTCTTTTGCGGTAGAATGGTACCGTGCCAGACATTATTTCCAATAAAGTGTTGCTTCTTTCAGACAATGCACTGAGCTTTCCACCTCCTGCCAACATAGATGATATTTCTGATAATGTGAGAGTAGAATATATCCCCAGAATACTTCTTTGTTCCAGCCAATTAATCAAAGTATGATAGTCATATTGTATGAGAAGGTATATTATATGAGAAGAACTTTCAAGCAACTTATGAAAACAATTGACAGGGAGGGTAAACCTACAGTTAGAGATTTCTCGAATAAATTCAACAAAATGAATGCTGTGAAACCTTCAATTTTGAATTGTGGTTGGAAAACTACATGGCCAGGCATCCGTTACATTACAAACCGTCCTCAAACAGAAAGTGTAAAACAAATTTGGAAATATGTGTCACTTGGAAAGGATATAAGATTTTTAAAATTCATAGAGCATGATATGACTTAGTTGCTAGTGTCCCAGAGAGAATTTTTATTTAATGAGGTGCTGATTCTGTATGAAAAAGAATCTAAGAATACAGTCGAGACAACAGAAGTTCCACCTACACCACTTAAACTGACTAAAAAAAATATTCTTGAAATGTTGGTACATATAGAGGAAGGTCTGCAACATTTTACTGATAATGACCCAAATCTTGAACACAAGATCAAAATTACAAAAGGAGTTTAAAATGAGCTCAGTTTGTATACTGAGCTAGGCAAGGAGATAATGCACCATATATAACAAACAACTTAAGATAAGATTTCTACCTTTCAAGCTGATGTTCGTAACAATAGACTTTAAGATAGTAAATACTAACATCATTCTCCTTCTAGTAACCCTCATTCCACCACCGATCCTTACACAGTTGTCAGCATCTTTTGCACTAAGAATGTATTCTTACGTTATTTTGATTCTTATTAATTCCTTAACTTATTCCTCTTGAAATGTTGACGGGTTTATGTGTTTTTATCCATCTATATTCTGTATGTTTAGAAATCGTTTGTTTCATATATAATGATGTTCTCTGGGTTCTTGTGCTTCAGTTTTTATCTTCTCAAAATGTCCGTAAGAATGCAATCTCACTTGATAATATAAAAGTTAGCTGGAAAATTAATTACGCGTTACTGAATTTTTCGTTAAGTCCAGATTTTCGGGTAGTATTATTTCCGTAAAGCAACGGACCCTTATGTGTGTGTGTGTGTGTGTGTGTGTGTGTGTGTGTGTGTGTGTGTGTGTGCGTATGTATGCATATATATATATATATATATATCATATCATATATATCATATAATATGTTACAAAAACAAAATAGAAACTACACGTGGAAATGTAAGGGGAAAGTACGAAGAAAAATAAGCGAAAATGCGTGTGCGTGTGTGTGTGCGTATACATTATACCTATATGTATACACATGTGCATATGTATATATATATATGCGTATATATATATACACACACAGAATATACACACATATACACATATACATATATACACACATATACACATATACATATACATATATATATATATATATATATATATATATACGTATTTATGTATGTGCATATATATGTATATATGTATAACGCCGGTGTTTTAATGGTGGCAGCTGATGAAGGAGATGTTTCTATGTGGCTTGCTTGTTTATTGTATCATGTTTATCACTTTGTCCATGTTCTTTTGTCACGACATGTACCTAGTTATGTATCTATATGTACATGTAGATGAAGGTATGTACATACATGTACATATATATGCATTTACTCATATATTGTTTATATATATATATATATATAAATATATATATTTTATATATATATATATATATATATATATATATATATTGTGTGTGTTATTTAGATTTGTTGCCAATGGAGAAAGAGATGGATTCTAACCTAAGCATAAGTCCTCTTCCTGGGATTTCAACAACATCAGTAGGGTAGTTGTACACGCAAGCGTGACAACTGTTTTTGGAGTCAGTACATGTACAGATCTGTACGTTTTTTTTTTAACAGATGTATAGACATACATATTCTTGCATGTCTAGACACATGCAAATGTAATAATATGCTAATTAAATTTTACTTAGTCCGACACTTCCATTTAACACTTGTATCTGTAGCCTTCTAAACAGCATTGTCTTTTACGGTTTTGAAAAAGGCTTATTTCTCAAGATTCGTCCCAAGGCAGTTTCTTATAACTCCAATTTCTCCAATAATTACGGGTGAAACCTGGATAGGGTAGCTGAAAATGTCTAAATAGTTCAGCGTACGTGTTTTTTCGCTCTGATCTTTACCTTTATATTGACTTCCATTGGGCAGTATGTATGCAAATATATATATATATATATATATATATATATATATATATATATAGAGAGAGAGAGAGAGAGAGAGAGAGAGAGAGAGAGAGAGAGAGAGAGAGAGATGCGTGTGTATCTGTTTATAATATTGCACAGCTATCAAATTCAGTGTGTAGCAAATAGTCTATCAAAGTAAAAATGATTTCAATCAGTTTTCCCACTTGTGTTCCTTAACAACGTCATCTGGTATAGAATTCACCTAGCAGCTCTAGTACAAATCCGCCGCACATTTTTATGTACAAGCATAAACATAGATTTACATAATTAAAATTACGTCTTGAGAGACAGAAACTGTTAGCACTATAAAATAATTTATAATTTTACGTATATTGCTGAAGCAATTTTGGTAGAATAATCGATAAATGTTTGTTTCTCTGGTACCGTTCTTAACCTTAACTTCTGTCTCTCTGTCTTTCGCATCTGCATTGCCTCTTTTGTCTTAATGTCATTGTATTTTCTTCGTGCTATTAGAGAAAACAAGAAATTAAGGAAAATTTATTAGTCACTTATAATTATTCTGTTTTGTTTTTCTAATTATATATATATATATATAATATTAGCATTACACGCTAAATACATCTCTAGAAACTATCCTAACTTAATATTTGTTTTCCTTTTATTGTTATAAACATTTTGTTTGTTTCTATATGTTCATCATCATCTATATCTACATTAATCTATCATTCTTTTGTTTCATTATTTTCCTATTCACATTTTAATTATCTTAGTTATTATTGTTTCTAAACATTTTCAATTAGGTGGCTTTTATTCTGAAGATATCTCTAGAATTGTTTTATTATTACAGAAATCAATTTTTTCCAATTTTAATATCTTATGGGTGTATGCAGAGTTTTGATGTTAGAGGATGGGTTAAAAAGCTCATAGGCTGAGTATGAAGGAGTTATGCTACAGCTATGAAGTTTTGGATGTATTACTTTCAACCCTTTCTTACT
>NC_142942.1:36193710-36221210 GCF_046866305.1 Octopus bimaculoides
TTATTATTATTATTATTATTATATATATATATATATATATATATATATATATATATATATATATATATATATATATATATATATATATATATGCATACATACATATATATATTGAGTTGTCTGGAAAGTTCGTGCCGATTTTTAAAGTAAAGGAAAAGGTCAATAAAAACTTGCCATTACATTGTTGATTAACCAAATATGAACCATTTTGTTGCACAATGCGTCTCCAGCTTTCCTTTAACTTCAAAATACCCTCTCCCCTGAATTGAGGTGGTTTCATGGCAATTAAGTCGAAACGTAATCTACTATAAATCGGCACGAACTTTCCGTACAACCCAATATATATATATATATATATATTATAAGTAAGGGTATCTAAGAGAGACCACCATGCTCGACATAGCGGTCAAAACCTAACTCTAAAGCCACATCATGTATTCAATACAGCACAAGGTGAGTTGATTGAAATGATCGTACTGCATTACCTCTGGATATCCTTGTTGCTTATTTTGGTTCTAATCACCTTACTTTGAAATTGTATGGATAATACCGTACTAAATTCTGGTGCCTCAACGTAAGTACCATATTCACCTGAATCTAAATTTTTGCTGAACTCGTCTACCATACCCAATATATATATATATGTATATATATATATATCTTTAAAATAAGTGCATTTTCAAACCTTTTTTCATATATATTTCCACTCGTACGGTATTCCACAACTTTACTTTATTTTATATATATATATATATATATATATATATATATATATATACAGATAGATATATTGATTGAGAGAGAGAGAGAGAAATCATATGACATTGTAAAATATGTGGTTAGGGAAATTGTTGACACTCCTATAATCTCTCTAGGCTTTTGTCCTTGTTATTTGCATTTCTCAGGTTTCGCGTGCAGTTCTAACCATTTCTTGCGTACGTTCTTGTTCGAGATGTATTGGAGAATATTCATGAAGCGCTATGTCAATATGAGGTTTGTGAAATAACAGTTTAATGTTATCAATATATATTTTAAAACATATAATCAATGATAGACTGATCCTATAGGAAGCCTTCAATAATAACAAATACTATTCTGAGTTTTATAACATCCGTCACTGAATCGAGGAATTGGTGTGTGTACAATGTAACTATTTTCATCGATAGAAGATAATTATTTTGTTAGGTTTTGCGATTTATATCTGACAGCTACCTTTTACACAGAATACGATAGTGTCAATTAACAAAACTAACAATTACTCTTAAAACAGATAAAAACACCTGAAGTTCACATATATTCATCTCATAGTGATCTTCAGAGATACGGTTAAAATATTTTACTCTTCATAAACGCATAAAGGTTCAAAAATATAAAGTTAAATATCTTATCTGTGCCACTATCTCTTGTCTGTCTGATCTATTAATGTATAGATGTGAAAGTATTTACCTAAATACATCGCGTTCACCACCACGTCTATGCATTTCTCTAAATTAGGAATTTTATCCGTTAATTACTCATGAATCTTTCTCGCTTCCCCTCACTCTATCTATAAGTAATCTATTTTTCTATTTATTTACATGTCTGTTTGAATAATGTTTGCTTCCTAAAATATATACCTAGTTTTAGATATAATATACCACTGTACATTATGCGTGCCTGTATGTATATACGTATGGCTTTTGCTTCTTGAGTGTTTTCTAAATCCACAACATTCTATATATCATATTCTTATAACATATTTTGTTCTCTTTTATATTTATCCGTTTTTCATTTTCAACTCTTTCCTCTTTATCTCTCTATCATGTTATGCGTGTGGTTATGTAGTGTATGATTTTCTTTCATGTTGATGGCTAAAGATATATATATATATATGTATGCATGTATGTATGTATAATGTATATACACATGGATATAATGACAGACATACTTAAATTGTGAAAGGAAAAAGATGGTATAAGAAGGGTAATATATAAAAGAAGTATAAGTTCATGCACAAGAGGCTTCAATAAAATGACGTTGGGAGTACGGTATATATATATATATATATATATATTAAAATAGAAGAAGCAATACACAAAGAAACAAACAACAAGCGAGTTTGAAAAGAGGTATAAAATAGCGAACACTAGGTAAACATATTGTCAAAAATGAGCAATACAAAGCACCAAGGAAAAGAGAAGGAAAGAAAAATCTTACGCAACTGCAAGAGTTCTCAAAATCTATGGAAATAAAACAAAAAATAATGCTACATGGAGAGATGAAAGTTTCACATATAGAGAAAGACACAATGAAGAAATAATGATTTCACCTGAGGTAACAGTACTTGCTTATTTTCAATATACAAGTTATGTTATTCTAATTCATCCGCAAATGGAAAGATGCTCTGTAAGTGAGGAGATATGTTAATGGGTCTGCTTCGTTGTATATTGTCAGTGGTTTTGTTGATTATCAGCGTCAAACTAATATTCTCAGGCAATTTAGATTATATATAAATAATTGAATAATGAAAGTAGCGAAACTCTGTGTGTGTGTGTGTGTGTGTGTGTGTACGTGTGTTTGTGTGTGTGTGTGTGTGTGCTTGTGTGTATATGCGCGCGCGTGTGTCCATGTGTGCGTGCGGGCGCGTGTTTGTGCATTTGTGCGTAAATCAGAACTAAATTACATGTAAATATAATCCTTTCTAGCCTAGACATAAGGCAAGCAATTTTTGGAGACAGGGTGGGGTTAGTCGATGACATCAACCCCCAGCATTCAAGTAGTCCTTATTTCATTGATCCTGAAAAGATGTAAGGCACAATTGACCTCGGCGGAATTTGAACATAGAACGTAAAAATGGACGAAATCCCACTAACTTTAAAAATAAAGCTTCACTGCAGATTAATAAGAATAACAATGTAAATATATTTCTTCCCTACTACTAGATAAGAAGTGAGGAAGCCCTTGTTTCATGGTTTGTTGACTGTTCGTGAGAGAAGACATAACCATGCTCTTTACCCTATAAATAATAGAGCCATAGGCGTAGGAGTGGCTGTGTGGTAAGTAACTTGCTTACGAACCTCATGGTTCCAGGTTCAGTCCCACTGCGTGGCACCTTGGGCAAGTGACTTCTACCATATCCTCGGGCCGACCAAATCCTTGTGAGTGGATTTGGTAGACGGAAACTCAAAGAAACTCAAAGATTAAAGCGGAAAGCTGGTAGAAACGTTAGCGCACCGGCCGAAAAGATTAGCGGTATTTCGTCTGCCGTTACGTTCTGAGTTTAAATTCCGCCGAGGTCCACTTTGCCTTTCATCCTTTCGGGGTCGATAAATTAAGTACCAGTTAAGCACTGGGGTCGATGTAATCGACTTAATCCCTTTGTCTGTCCTTGTTTGTCCCCTCTATGTATAGCCCCTTGTGGGCAATAAAGAAATAGGAAACTCAAAGAAGCTCGTCGTATATATATATATATATATGTGTGTGTGTGTGTGTGTGTGTGTGCGTGTGTGTGTGTGTGTGTGTGTGTGTGTGTGTGTGTGTGTGTGTGTGTGTGTTATGTGTGTGTGTACATGTTTTTGTGTCTGTGTTAGTCCCCCAAACATCGCTTGACAAACGATGCTGGTGTGTTTACGTCCCGTAACCTAGCGGTTCGGCAAAAAGACCGATATAATAAGTACTAGGCTTACAAAGAATAAGTCCTGGGGTCTGTTTGCTCGACTAAAGGCGGTGCTCCAGCATGGCCACACTCAAATGACTGAAACAGGTAAAAGAGTAAATGTGTATTGATTGTAAAGCAATTTTAAATTGAATTAGTACATTTGAGGATAGCCTAATTTGCCTCTTTTTGTTTGCTTTTGCCGGTTTGTAACGAATTAGAAGCATCTAGAAAGACACAATACAGCTGAAAACAGAACTTATATAAATGTAAGTATTATAAAGCCTATTATTAGGTTAAATAACATTAAAAATAAAAGTAAAAACGATTTACATATTTTCACAGATTTGCATGTTGTGAGCGAAGTATCTTCCATTGACCTGTAATGAGATCACGTCTAGGGAAGTAATCATACGTGCCAAATTTTATATTACATATTACCAATAAAGTTTGGTAACCTGAAATTTAGAGACGTCACTATCTTGTCTTGTGTAAGATTGATTTTCATTTCATTAACACTAATGACTTTTCTTCCTCTTAGGTTTATAATTTTCAAATCATAAAAATTTACATCCCACGAATTATTTTACCAATCATAACCTACTCTTAATTTTGTTTTTCATTCAGTCTCAGAGCTCTCCTCGGGCAGATTTTACGCTGTCATTATATTTATATACTAGCAGTAATACTCGTCGTTGATTTCTTTTACTCTTTCTCGGGAGCCACATTCAAAGTGTTATTATGTATATAGATTTACTCCTCCTGTATGTGAGTATTTTATGAGAAAAAACGTGATAATTGAAGTAGAAAATAGATCAGTTTCATACACGAACTTCTGTTTGTTTATTATATGATAATAATAAGTGAGTTGTACGTGTTATTTTATATATCAATACAGTAATGGCAATTATATAATACACAGGGCATTGGTCGGCACAGAGCTATTAGGTTGTGAAGAAAGTTCTTGCGGAATTTTTAATTTTGGTTTTAAATGAATTATTTTGAAATTAATTTTCGTGAAATTACTTTGCCTTTGTATATCATTTTAAAGACCGTTTTTCGCTCTATATAATCGTGTTACTCTTTTTATTTTTGAATAATTAGGCTATTTTTCCGGAACGTTGAATACAACCTGAACAAAATGCAAATTTGCACAGTTTTCTTATTCCAGTTCAAGCTAGGCCGAAAAGCTGCTGAAACAGCTCCCGATATCAACGATGCGTTTGGCCCAGGAACCACTAATGAACGTACAGCACAATAGCGGTTCAAGAAATTTCATAGCGGTGACGAGAGTCTTGAAGATCATAAGCGTGGTGGTCGGCCATAGGATGTTGACAACGATCAACTAAGAGCCTTAGTGGAAGCCAATTCACGCACAACTGTTCGAGAGCTTGCTTCTGAATTAACCGTAACGTATACGACAATTTTCAACTACTTGAAAGAGATTGGAAAAACAAAAATACTTGAGAAAAGGGTGCCACTCGAATTGAACGACGACCCAAAAATAAAACGCCGTTTTGAAGTATCATCTTCCCTTCTTTAACGCAACAAGAACGACCCTTTTCTGGACCGGATTGTGACTTGCTATGAAAAGTGGATTCTTTACGACAACCGGCGACGCTCAGCTCAGTGGTTGGGCGCCGACGAAGTTCCACGGCACTTCTCGAAGCCAAAGTTGCGCTAAAAGAAGACCATGGTAACTGTTTGGTGGTCTGCGGCCGGTCTCGTCCATTACGGCTTTTTGGATCCAGGCGAAACCATTACGGCGGGGAAGTGCTGTCAGCATATGGATGAAATGCATAAGAAACTCCGGCAACAACAGCCAGCATTCTTCAATAGAAAATGACCAATTCTTCTCCACGACGACGCGCGGCCGCACGAATTGGACTACGAAACTCTGCTTCATCGGCCATACTCACCAGACCTCTCGCCTACCCACTATCACTTTTGCAAGCATCTCGACAACTTCCTACGTGAGAAATACTTCAAAAACCAAGACGATGCCAAACACGCCTTCAACGACTTCATCGCCACCAGAACGCAGGATTTTTACGCTACTGGCATAAGTAAACTTGTTTCGCGTTGGCAAAATTGTGCCGATTCTGATGGTGTTTATTTCACTTAATAAAGTTTTGTTTGAGCCAAGATATGTGCATCTGAATTTAAAGGTTAAAAACCGCAAGAATCTTCTTGACAGCCTAATATAATGAAAGAGAATTTCCCAACGTGCCGCACAGTGGAACTGAACCCAAGGTGACATGTTTGGAAAGCAAGATTCTCAACCCCACAGCCACACCTATAAAGGAGAGATGCATTTTGAATAATATACTCCTTGATACAATATACTTAAGAAAAAGATGGTTTTAATATTTACTCTAGCAACGCAACAACTAACAACGCTACACCATACAGGGTATTCCAGAATTAACTGTGCTTCAATGAAATTGAGCAAATTAAAAGGCGGACACAATTTTGTTTGTTAGGCAAACAAATAGATTTATAAATCTTACGTCTAACTTTTATTGAAAATTTGCAACACATCTGTATCCCTGCATACTTCAAATCTCTCCTTAGCGTTTTGAAACACACTTCGAAGCATTTCAGGAGTTAGCTCCTGCACTGCTAACTGAATGTGTTCTTTAAGCTCAGCTAAACGATTTCTGCATCTTGGTGGTAAAGAAAATGATTGCTGCTAAATTGAAAAGGAGCTGTCATGGACAAATAACAGGGGTCTAACAGGAATGAAAATGAAATTATAAACAAAATTCAAAACATGAAAAACATAAATGAAAGTGAGTTTAAAAAAAAAACTGCATCCGATTTCACTCAAATCATCATTAATTCTATCGACCCCACTTGAACTCAAAATGTAAAGACGGACGAAATGCCGTTAAGCATTTTGTCAGAAGTGAAGTCCTAACAATTCTGCCAGATCACTGCCTTCTAATAATAATAATAATAATAATAATAATAATAATAATAATAATAATAATAATAATAATAATAATAATAATAAGAAGAAGAAGAAGAAGAAGAAGAAGAAGAAGAAGAAGAAGAAGAAGAAGAAGAAGAAGAAGAAGAAGAAGAAGAAGAAGAAGAAGAAGAAGAAGAAGAGATTCCTATTTGCATCAAGAAGCTGAACATTCGTTACAACATATCACCAAAGATCTACTGAAAATATGGTTATGTACACACATAATTATATAAAAAACTGAAGATAAGATCAAAAGGCTATATAAAATATGAAAACGTATTAAAATACAGACAAAATACGTACATCCGCACACGTACATACAAGACAAAGGCCTTGACTTATGCAAGAATGATCCATTGGGAACTCTGCGGAAATCACAGCCTACAAAGAGCAAAGACATGGTATCAGCGTATCCCACGAATTTGGCACTGAGCGAGACAAGTTCTACTATCAGCCTTGGAGTTTCTACAGGTGGTACTCTGAAAAGAGAGCTTCTGTACTAGACTACCGGTCAGACTGCATGTTTTCTGCACATTCAGAATTGAATAGGATTCCGGGTAGATTTTTCATGTCCTTAAACTTTGCATGTTCATGCAGACCTCATAGAATTACAAGTTGCACTTAACTCTCCTCTCCTTAACTAACCATCCTGCACTGTGCCTCAGAAGATCAGAACAAAGTGTGCACACTAATATCACTAGCTGTAAAAAGTTACTGCTTCATTCCATATATTTTGAAAACAGATATCAGCTGTGTCCCTGGTCGTCATTCTTAACGACCAGACACACATCTTTTTCTACGCTAAGTCTTTCCATGATATATTTGTCAAGCATCGCTCCACACAGCGGCCAGTTATTCTTCAGTGTACTTCTTCGCAATAATATTACGGTCCATTTCTATTTTTGAGAATCAGAATGATGACATTATGCCTCTCTACCTTCTTTAAGGGAAATCTTCTGGCACAGAAATTCTGTCTCCATTTTTATGTTGTAACACGAAGAATGATAAATTTTGCTAGGCACAGCTCATTGGTGACATTACTGTGGCCTCCATATTGCTATTGCAGATGGTAACACATTTTGCTATTTTTGTCTTGTCACTTACGACGGGGCGTTGAAAAGTTCCTGACTTTAAGGGTATTGCAAAAGGCCTAGTTGTAGGCCCAACATTCCGAATTCTTTTACAGGACATTGAAAACTGAAAGACTGTTGCAATGAGTGTGTGAATCTGATTCTCCTGTATTTTCTTTTATCCAAAGTCAGGAACTATTCAGGACCTTCACGTACTTTTTGAGCACTTCAGACAGACATTTTAACAATCTCCGTCCATACGTTTTCAGAAATGCTTATTTTTTCCCTTCAGGATCACTACGCAAGCAAAATATGTACTATTATATCGTTACCG
The DNA here is from genome assembly GCF_046866305.1 of Octopus bimaculoides. Taxonomy (NCBI): domain Eukaryota; kingdom Metazoa; phylum Mollusca; class Cephalopoda; order Octopoda; family Octopodidae; genus Octopus; species Octopus bimaculoides. The sequence continues at coordinate 36,201,723 of NC_142942.1, forward strand.
CTGTTGGTTATTTCTACTGGGTGTGTTAAAGCACGAGATGATATTTTAGAAATGCGCTATATGTGCAACATTTATTTTCTTTTTATTGATTATGTTTTATTAATCTACTTCATTTTTGAAGCTTTAAAAATGTTCGTGTAAATTTTGGTAACATACTGCCTTCATTTTGGGGGCTTGTTACTCCTCTGTAAACCACATTAAAGTTCTTGTAAATGTGGCGAACAAATATAAAGTAAGCCCGGTGAACCGAAGTTTGAATGTTATGCATAAAAATGCAAAAGATATTGCTTGCAAATTTCTGCATCTCCAGAAACAAATTGGCTGGGAACTATCGAATATAACGACATTCAAAATAAAGGGTCGGATCTTGCTCTTCGAATACTTATAGATTAGCATATCTTAAATGAACACATGGAATACTTTTCTATACTATTTAAATTATTTACAGTAACCTTTTATTGATAAACGCAAGCAACTTCAATATGTACGTATAGTATCTTCAACTAAAATTATCCAAATGTAAAAGATTAATTCACTTCTAACAGACAAGTTCAAGAAATTACAGTCCAAAACCAAATTTGTGTCATAAACGTAATTAATATTTGAAAGAAAAATATATGTAAGGAAAATACAAATGACGTTAAATAATTAAGCTACAAAAAGCAGAAAAGTTTACAAATATATAGAATTGAAGATTTAAACTTTGAGAACTTAAGCCATTACTTTATGTGCAAGACATGCAAAATAGTTAAAAGTAATACAATAAAATCATATACGAAAACACCTTTTGAACATAGAACAGCAAAATTTAAACCAGCTACATACAATAAAAAATATATATAAAGAAATATGAAAAAAATTTAGAACAGAAATATTAAAGATAAAAATTATTAATATGACAAAAGCAAAATAGATAAAGAAATAAAATCAATAAACGCGCCTAACGAGAGAGTTACCCAAATATAATCACTAAACGATAAAATATCAAAAACAATTGAAAGCGCAGACATGGTTAGTGTAAACATAATCGAAACAGATACACAAAAATGGTAGGATAAATTGAATATATGCTACAGTTTCAGTTGTTACAATGGAAAAAATTGATACTGTCTTAGATTTACTTGAGCAGGAGCATCAAACTTCATCACTGAACGAAGAAAACGGGGGACAATCGAAAATAAAAAGAAACTTCTTTTCCTACTTCGTGAAGTCACAAATGAGAAGATAGAAATGCAAGAGATTCTTTCTTTTTACTTACAGAATTTAGGTGATGTTTCCTTCGCCTCCGTTATCCCTCCTACACTGGTGAGATTTCAGCCATTCATCTTGAACCTTTGTGAGTCAAGCCTGGAAAAAAATATGAGGTGAAAGGGAACTCGAAAGGAAAATTGTTATGGGAAGGAGAAATTGGATGCTAGAATTAGTATGAGATATGAGGGGCATGAGTCCCCGGGCAGGAGTGCTTAATTTGAAATGGTATGTCACAAACCAACTCTGCGTAGCAGGTGCCATTACATTATCAGAAGCAAAAGTAGAAAAAGGATAAAACGCGCATGTGGGCCACAGAGAGGAAAGTTCCTTTAGGTAAATTTACGACAATCGGACAATAGCCTTTTATTGGAGACGGATCAGAGTGTTTGTGTGTGGATGAACACCATCTCAAATGCAGGAGGAAACAAAATTTTGATTTTCACGAGAGTTTTGTAGACTGTCAATAATTATTAGAGATTCAAATGTCTCCTGGCCTGAAAGGGATGAGTCACACTTTAGGATGCTGTCCTACCCACCGTAAAGATGTGTTTTTAACACATCTTTAACGTAGATAACTTAATTTTAGTGAGACCTAACAACTGAAATAATTTTGAGAGATCTAGCCGGATTATATAGTGGATACTCTGAGATTTTCTTGATATGTGTAGCGTTTTCGTTTTCTTACTGTTAGTACATAACTATAGCATAAAAAGCAGTACTCAAGGTCAGAGAGCGCTTGAAACAAGAGATATTAGATAAATCGGAAAACAACACGTGATTATAGAAAGCGACATCAATCAATTTCTTCAACAAACCATATTTCGATGCCAGCGTAAAAAGCCTTTTTGCGAAGTATTAGATAGAATAAATTAGAAATCAATGCAGTATCGCCACATCGAACATCATTAAAAAAAGGAAAAACCTGTGTGTGGAGTATGGACAGTAAACTATTTCCTTTATCGTTAATGTTTAAAATACGAAACGTAACAAAGAAAAGCACTGGAAAAATCATAGGATGTTATATCATCTGAAGGCGTAATCCAAACAACATAAAAGAAAAAAATAATTGGTAAAAACCATGAATTTTTCTGTAGGAAAGTTATAACATCCAAAATGATTTTAAAAATCAGTTATATTTGTTGGTTTTAGAACGATCCTATTATTACATGGATCGGTTGTGAGTGGAAAGAAAACAGATATACATTGGAACTATACAAAACGTTAGGACTTTAAAAGAAACCAAATACAACGTAAGTCTTCAGAGTGTTACAAGGAGACCATACTCTTGGATATGTCGATTTAGACAAATAGGTAAATTGAGTTACACGGTTGATATATTGTCAACAATGTTACATAAAACCAAACCTCTTAATTGATATATGAATTCTAAAAGACGAATTTGTGTTTCTGAAAGAAATGTAAATACTCCCTGTCAATGAAGCATTTGATATATAAATATCCATAACATGATTATTGAAAACAAAAGCATTTTCCATAAAATATGCAGCATGCGAATAATAAGAGATGCACACAAATATATATACAAAACCCTATTACTTACACGTACACCTACCATACCGCAAAATAAGATTACTACATTGAGACAAGTGTTACGTAGATTACTTTAAATACAATTAAGTAAAACTAAAAACTGCAGAAGCAATGAGAGTTGCACTTGGCTTTTAAATGGAAGTTCGCAGCTCCGGTTGCATCTGAATTCTGAACACAACTATCTATATACCTTTTGGCTGGTCATCCTATAATTATGTACAGAGTCGGTAAAGAAGATAATCATCATCTAAAGGATAATGATACTATTTTCATTATTCGTTCCTCAATGTCTTCCTTCCGTTGTTGTATTTTGAATGTTATCCCTCTGAGCACGAAATTCATCTCTGTCGATTATACATCTATAAATTCGTTTCCATTGGTGCCCATAAAATTAAACTTTACTATTGTTACGTCTAGCGTAAGTCGCTAATTTTTATCTAATTTATGTATGGAGATGTAGTTTAATAGATTCGTACATAATCTAATAGCTGCTTGTTAAATTGTAACAAAATAGTAACAACTTCTATTACCTACAAGATATTGTACAGCAGAAAAAATAACTTAATTGCTTTAAAGTTCTCTTATTACATCAACATTTTATATAACCAAAATAAATTTCATTGTTTTGCAGAAAAGCCATTTATCATTTTTGGTCTGGAAAGCAATATACAAGAAATTAAGAAAATTATTGAGGAATATGAAATTCGCGTTTAGGTTAATATACTTTAAATGCAATATAAGTGATATCAATAAGATAAAACTAAGATAAAACTAAATCTTTATAAGAATATATGTCTGAAAGTAATTATCATTCCTCCATTTCATCTTAAATTTAAATTTTCATCTTAATACCAACGGTATCACCTATATAAAAATATTACCTTCGTTATGCCTTATTTATATAAATATTTATAAATATTTAAAAAGTGGTATGAAAGAAAACATAACGAACACAGTCTAAAATCAGCCACATTTTAATAAACCAATTCACATAAAGGTATGAAACGGGATAAACGACAACTTCATATAACTTAAACGAATTAAGAATACACATCGATCGATCTAATAGCAGAGAGACTGCGGAGTGTAGAAATAGTAAATAAAATAAGAGAAACATCAGCTAAATTCCTCTGAATCTAATACATAAAAATACCATGCAAAGCACGTAAAGTTATCGAGTAAAAGAATCTAGTTATATGAATATCGTGTTTTATACTGTTTCCTACAATTTATTACTTTAAGAAATATTATCAGAGAAGATGTTGACGTTTAAATTAATACAAAACTCATTTCCCGACTCTGTCTAAAAAGCTATAAGAATATGGCTTCTAAGTAATAAAGCATCTTCACGAAATGTGTTCGTAAATCAAATAATTATCCATATTATTCCATACATATGGGCATAAATTCAGTACATATGCTGAACCGTTCAAACACTTCTCATTAGAATCTTATTATTGTTCGTTGAACATTTGTGGGAGTTGCGATTATGCAATCGTTGTATTAAAAGAATGTATTATACTTGACTCCTTTAAAAGCCTCCTTGTACGAATTCTACGTATTTTCTTTTCTATTCAAAAGATTTAGTATGAATATTAATACCCGTAATAAAAATTGTACTTATGCATTCTACTTCTTTGAAGTATTGCATGATTACCATTTTATAATAAATGTAAAACTTATGTTCATCTGAAACGCTTTCAATTCTGTCACAAAGACTTTATGATTCTTAAGCTGATACCAAATAATTCATGATATTGTTCGAATTATTTTTTATGATATTTACATTCTAAATAAACTTTCCATTTTCTGAAGACTAAAAATTATATTTGAGTTTCAACTCCCTAGCAAACACTTTTAAGGTATTGTCTGCATTTGTTAATAATACATTTCTATCACCACTCATCGCTTACCCGGATATGAAAACATCTCTAATTACTCTGGGTCAAAATTTCGTCCGTTGTTAGTACTTTTTTTTTTATAAGTCTTATCATCAGAAATTCAGCTTTATTTAAAACATGCATTACTTTATATATGCCTTTTGAGTCATCGACACAAACTTCAAACTATGTAACTTCCTGTTCTAAGACTCTTTTCGTATCAATGTCGCCAGCATAGACATAAAATATTTTGCAATTCTAAGAAGTTTTCACCAAAGACGATTCGAATATTCCCCTATTCTAATTTTCCTTGATCCTTAACAGATTCTACTCTTAAACTTTTAGACGACCGTGACCATTTATTTTGGGATTACACATTGACAAAATCAATACAATACACTTTTCGTCTCCTTCTTGTAAAATACCCACGGTTTCGGACCAAAGGATAAATCTTGTAGGAACTACATCAGTTACGATTGTTTACTTTTGGCAGTTAATGTGCATCCTATTTGACGGAACTAGGAGAGCTAAGCATATGATAATAACCATCCTTCACCAAACCAAAATATACAACAAGCCAACCAAATAGTGCGAACCAATGAAGGAAAATCCATATAATTAATGGAATTGCTAGAATTCGCAACCGAATCTTCTTGAATTTCTTAACTATTAAGGTTATATTGCATACGGTGGTTCTTTATAGACTCTCATACTAAAATACTGGGTGGTCCCAACAGGTATACATTAATCATTATGTATATTCATCAAGCTATGTTACAGCGAAATAGATCAGCCTCATACCTTCCCTGATGTAATACCAGCTATTTCGAAGATGAAATCTTTCATCACCAACTGGGATGAATAAACACACCACCACTATCTCTTTAAACATGACCGTCGGGCAAGAAATATATTTTCATAAATTGCTCTGCCTAAACGCGCGCCCTCAGCTATAACTCGTAGCCTCTTATTTATATATTTACTCAGTTATTATTACTTGCGAACAACAGTTTGGTTAATTACTGGTCCCCAATATTAATTCGCTGACTCACTGCATTTTTGATAAAGGAGTACAATCATTTAAGAGCTTTCTGGTAAAAATAAGGGAGGGGAAGACTCCTGTTACTGCCGACAACAAAGGCCCTAACAACAATAGCGTACAGCAGCAACAGTCTCTATAGAAGGAACAAGGAAGAGATCAAAATATCAGCATCAGCAACACCAACTACAGTCGCAATAACAGCAGTAACACATTTCATTTTCTCCTTTAATTTCTAGCATCATGGCAGCTTTGTAAATGAGATATATAAATACACGTGGTCAAATTTCTTCAGGTGTCTGGAAAATTTCCTGGGAACGTCCTGTTCTCTAGTGCTTATGAGCGAATAGAACGCAGTTTTAGATGAACGTCTAGATTGTGTATGACTAACTCAGAAGAGAGTGGTACAAAAAGCTTCACAAATCTGTCTAATCTTTTCTAACTGGTTGACAGATGCACACCAGAATTCTCGAAATCGATTATTTAGTCATGGGCAAACAGAATGCTGGAATAGTAAGTCCGCAACTCAAATTAGTCAGCTGGCTGTACAGATCACAAATTTGTGATATGTGCGGTCGAACGAGATAGACTGCATAGACAAGGACTCGGTCACTGGAAACTGAGCGCGTCGTTCACTGCGCGCCAACTATACAGAGATCGGATTAGAGAATTAAGAGGGAGATGACAGGCGCAATCATCAATAACCGATTATGGTAACCTCTGGACACTGAAAGGGGATACTCAGTTAAAATCGAAAAGGCTTAGTAATGGAATAGTGGTAGAGAATTCCAGAGTAGAGGGTGAACTAGTTAGTAACTTAGAAGAGGCGATAAGGAAAGACATTGCGACTACTAACATGCTGGCGGGAAGATTGGTCACCGACCAGTTCTTCAATGCTAAGCAATAAGGTTGAGTTGTGAGAGCCAATTATCTCCAAAGCCTGCCATCACCCTCTGATAGGGAAGCCAAATAATGCGAAAAGCTGATAAAGGGAGCATTCCTAGTCCCGAAAAACCTGGCGTCACGCTGCTGCCGACGAAAGAATACGAAAAACAGAGATGATTCTAAAGACAGGCCTGTTACTCTGTTGTATAGATACTGAGTTTTGGGGGCAGCATGCTAGTCAAGGTGTCAGTTGTTATCGATTCTCTGGTAAGCGAGGCACAGAAATGCACTATGCTAAACAACCCCCACCTCATGCGATACATCTTAGAAAGGGTAGTTAAAGAATTTAATATGTGCAGGGACCTGATTAATCTAGGTTTGTCGAAAGCTTTCCGTAACACCGAATAGTAATACTTAGCAGCTGTCTAGAATGTGACTGGTTTCGTTCCTCTCTTTGGAAGCTGGACCACCTAACAAATATAAAGCATCACTTTCTCGGTGGTCAGTAATTGTTGACCTGTATGAACCGTTCGTTATCATGCGTCCTATCCATTATCGGTTCCCTTGTCTACCTGACTGCACATACTGACCCTATTGTCAAAACTGCAATTTTCTATGGGCATTTGCTAAGAACCAAAATAGGAAAGATTGCTATTTGCCTTTGCGTAAGATGTCACCGTAGTATTGTCGGACACAAAACACATCGAGGTGATTGGTATTTCGCTGAGAGTAGACGAGTCTGTGACAGCAGCAACAATTAATCATATCTCGCTGGGCTTGCGGCCCAGGACCTGGAGAAGGCGGCTCCGTACCATCCAACAGCATCATTAGACCCTGGGTGAACGGACCGGTTTAATTGTTTATGATTTGAATTATTCTACACTTCCAGTTAGAGAAGTTGGAAGAAATGACGAGATGACTGGTTCGTTTCAGGCTGAAATAGTCTCACAGAAAGCTGTCCTTGAAGAGCCGGATAGAGGTAGAGAATGTTCACACTACATTTGCGACCCATTGCACCTGACCATTGTGCTTTGACCAGATTTATGGCTGGTTACACTGTAGTGTCTGCTCTTCTGTTGTTTATTGGAAAGGACGTGTTCCACTGCTGCTCAGGCGGTCCATTTGTTTTCGATATCTGCAGCGTGAGGAACCGGATATGCCGCAGATAAAAATATCCATGCACTGAGGCTATACCACTGTCGTTTCATTCCCGATGAGCAGGTGCGGTCGCCATTTTGTTAGACTCGATTTTCCGTAGCTGATTGCTTTCACAGGGATGCAGTCATGGATTACGCGGAAAACAAATCAAGGCCCCTATTATCTAGAGCGCCGTCAGGAACTAACAGGCTGTTGCCAGTCGGAAAATGTTGTCGGTGGATTCTTGACGATGGCGTTCTGAAGGAGGAATATTGGTGGACAAGAGTGATCACGTCCGTGAGGAAACTATAGGCGGCGATTGGAATCAACTGCTATTTCCTCCATCCAGAGGACTTTTGGGCCGAGGCCCATGGAAAATTTCCAGAAATCTCTGGTTTGGTAGTGCAATCAGGGAGATCTCTCGATTCTGGATAAAACTTTATAGGCAAGGTAGTGCCGTCAGTCGCGCCTGCTCGAGATGCATACAGAGCAACGAAATTATGCTTCATACGCTTGTCCGGTGTACGATATTATTGACTTGCTGCTATCACGACCGACTCTTCCATGTAGAAGTTCTCTTGCCTTTTTTTGACCAAGAAGGCCACTTTTTCTTTCTGTGGGGTGGCTATGGCAAAGCACTAGCATGCTGGACGCTACTGAAAGGACTAACAAAAGACACTTCTCCCTTCGACTAAGTCTTCATCGACTCTTTCAAGTTCTAAGTAGAAGTTGTGAAGTAGAGTTTTCGTTACTGTTATTGTTTATTGTTTACATATATTTATGTAGATCTCTTCAATCGTTTATTGCCCTAAATGATTTTGTGACTTTGTGGGATCGATGTAGTCAACTAGTCACTTTCCCCAAAAATTTCAGGCCTTTTGCCTTTAGTAGAAAGGATTATTATTAGTGTTGTTTAGGCGGCGAGCTGGCAGAATTGTTAGCACGTCCGGGGAAATGCTTAGCGGCATTTCGTCCGTCTTTTCGCTCTGAGTTCAAATTCTGCTGAGGTCGACTTTACCTTTTATCTTTTGGGGGTCGATAAATTAAGCACCAATGAAACACTGGAGTCGATGTAATTGACTAGTCCCCTCCCCCCAAAATTTCAGGCCCTCTGCCTTTTGTAGAAAGGATTATTATTATTGTTGTGGTTGTTGTGCTGCTGTGGGTAGTGATTTCTGTATTGTTAACCTCAGTAGCAGAGATCTTGTAGTAGTTACTAGTGTCCCTGCTCTTATCTCGACTACCGCTATTTTCCAGGATCGCCAAGACTTTGCTGATGATCTTGTGTTTCTTATAAATAAAATGAGTTTCGTTGCAACTATCTTCGTAATTATATTTATTCATTTAGTTATTTAGTTATTTATTTATTTATTTATTTATTTATTAGCAGGGGAAAATCTAATTTCATGGAGACTGTCTAGTAAAGTATGAAGTCAAAAATGTTTGACAGTGTTTTCCTAACATTCCCTACTTCTACTACTTAATGTTTAAACTATTAATTTTATTGTACTTCAGTAAATCACTTAATATTAAATAATAACAACTAAACTTTGCCGAAAACAAACACTTCTGCGGTTTCCATGTTTCCCTGGATATAAGTTCTTAATGTTCATATCGCAACGTGGTCATAAAGTTTCATGGAATCTGTTTTAAAATCTAGTCTATGTAGCGGCTGTTGTAGCATTTGCATAAATATCATTTGTATTTATTGTACATGAAGTATGTACACTCTCTCAAATTATAAACCTATAATTCTATAATTCCCTGAAGGAATATTTCCCTCCAGGTGAAAATATTCTTGCTTTAATTACACTCAGTATTGTTTAATTTCTCTTCTCTGTGAAATCGAAACCACGCGGAGAAAACTGTACATTTTCTCTAAGTCCATTCTCTCGAGAATTTCAATCTTTTTCATTCTTCTCAGCTTGATCTCTGTAGATAACACTCATCTACCAATGTCTCATTCAAAATTACTGTTAATATCCAAGAATTGCTGGTCGGTGTTCGTCTGGCGTTTTTATTGAATTCTAGAACGTCTTTGGCATTGTTGATCATAGAATTCTTAGAAGGAAACTGCTCCACAATGATATTCATTGTCTGGTTATTACATGATGCAGATTAGATTTAAACTTCACATTGCTAGCACTAGTCTTTGTCAGTATTTGATTTAATGAAAATATGTGTCAATCATGATGAACACATCGACCGTGTGTTATTACAGTTGTGTATGAACAAGATATATTCAGGTTTTGGATGTTGAAATTGCCTAAATTTGTAGACAACAACCAATCAGTATTCACCTAATGAATTCTTGCATCTCATTGAGAAAAGATTAAATATATATTGCACATGCAAATGGAATATATAAATAGAGTTTATTTTCACACATATAAAATTTGGTTGTATATTCTTAAACTGAAAATTCCCTAAGGAAAGTTGTAACCTAGGAAATTTGTAACTTACATTGTTATTGTATTTAAAACTGAGTTTAAATTAACCTGCGCAAAACAAATTATTGTCCAGAAACACGATAGCTTCTGTGTATCACGAGGTATTGCATCGTAAGATACGAATACTGGTTCGAGAAATAAACTAGGTGACAAAACGTATTTTTACCGACAAAAAATAAACTGCTGGAACGTTTTTCTATTTCGTAATTTACTGTTATGACGAGAATCATGACACCCCCTGTGAGAATGGACTAGCCGAATTTGCAGAAGTAACCTCGTGTTTGATTGAGTGCGAGAGATGAGAAACCGCAGGCGAAGGTACGCGACTTCCAGTTTAGGGTTGTTCAGTTGCATTGTTAGATTTGTTTGGTACACGTGTGTTTTTGGCTGTTCTGGTGGAGCGACGTTTTGCTTGTATAATGGAGGGGCGTCGAGCGAGAAGTTGGGAGAAGTTGAGGTATTCTTCACTAGAATGTGATTCGTCTGAGGAGGAATTAGTTGAATACTTAAAGAAGATGGACAAGGAAATGGAGAAGAGGAATTATGCAGCGGCGGCTAGAGAAAAAAATGGAAGAAGTGAATCTGGAAGAGTTGGGTGAGTTCAAGGAAATGCTTGAAACGGAGGGGGAAGATGTGAACGTGTTACCTTCCCACCCAAAAGAAAAGTATTAAATGATAAGGAAGAGAGAACAGTTGTATACAGAACTTACGCCACAACAACAAGGAAAATTGAAGTGGTGTCGGAAGCACAGACAGAAAAGGCACTGAAGTCTGCCTGGCAGGAGATAGCATACCGTGCTACGGGTCGAAAATATGGAACAGTGGAGATGCATTTTAAGGAGATAGAAACTACGAGACTGTACTCCGTCACACCGCTGAAGACAAAATGAGGTGGCACTTCTACTCATATACCTTAGGAGACGTACTTCCAGGGTTCGGGTGGAAGACATACCACCAGATGTGAATGTGACCTGGCTGGTGACTGCCATACTACTGGGAATGGAAGAAAAGGGATGGTCCTGCAGGCCACCAGAACGCCCTACAGGCATTAGAAGGGACAAATTCTTCAAATGGTGGTACAGGTCGCTGAGGAGGACTTGGAAAAATGGTCGAACGTATCACTGTAGGAGAGTTGCCCATAAAAGTCAGAGTGGAAGTACTAAAACGTGAGTTGTTTCCAGAAATGTTTCTAGATACCTGAAGAAATATGGCCTTGTCGATGTAGAAACGGCCACCAGTCTAATGGCACCATTTTCGCTGCCATTCACGTCTAGGACCATCAACCTACCATCCCGGACCAAGATTATTGCTCGTACTTTGAGACATAAGGATTTTCGAAATAGCACCACTCCCGACAGACCACGAGATGAGAATATCTCATAATCGTTGAGAATGGATGCTAGCGTTTGCGCATTGGAAATCCTTGTTCCGCTAATTGTGACAACATCGAAATCGAGGTCGTTGAGCAACCAATGTTGCTTCCAATCTGATTCCTGGCCACGCACCTTCACAAACCCCATTTTCAGTGCAGACATTAGTCAGAGAAAGAAAACAGGGGAGATCACTCACCTTAAGTTTCGTGAAGCCCAGATATTCCAGACCTCTTTCCAGGTGAATGTTCTTTTAAACGGCCTTTCTAAAATACTTTTATCAATAGTGTTTTTTTTTTTAATTCCCACACTAGCTGGGTATTTTTCTCTAATCGTTCTGCAAAAGGTCGAAGACGTTTTAATTAAAAGTCTGTCTCTCGGGATTTTGAAAATTAAATTCTTCATTTCTCCGCCCACTGTTTCGATTTCATTTTTATTTTCCATCAGATAATCCAACACATCATTGTTGAGTTTGTTCACAACAGTAAAATTGATGGTTACGTTTTGTTTAGGGTTTAAATTTTCTTTTAATAGTTTTTAGTTTTGGTTCTTGAAGAGTTTGTGCATTACCTTCTTCTTGTTGTTGCTTGTTATAGTTTTCGTGTTGTTGTTGATGAATGTATGTTGATGTTGCTGCTGTTGTTGATTTTGTTGTTGATGTTTTTGTTGTTGATGATGTTGCTCTTGTTGCTGTCAGTGTGGCTGTGAAGTGCGTTGAAGATGACGTTTTTGTGTTTGTAATTGCTTTTACTGAGTTCTCAGCTTAATGTTCTGAACCCACCTCCTTTATCCCTTCTGGTTATAACCAGGAATGACTGATGAATGTAGCATTAATTTTCTAGGTCGTTCAATTTTCCTGAACCGATCAATCAATAAAAAAACCTTATACGATTATTGGGAAACTGTAAGTCAAATTTACAATAATAAAGAAAATTATGTAATGACAGTTATTTATGCCTTGTCTTGTATATTACTCTGTGTAAAAACCAGTATAACTGGAACAGAACAGCAGATTTATAGTATAGAATGGTGGTGAACTGTAAATATGCCAGGAATACACGGAGCTCTTAACTAATCTAAACAATATTGTTAGCCTCGTGAACTGACAGAAAGCTTTGCACAGATTAATAATCCTCACTAATAACTGTGTTATATATATGGAGTTCAACGCAGGTATTATCCAAATTCTTTTACTTCCGACATATGATTCAAAGACAACATTGGTATTATTCCAAAGGAATAAGGGAGATGACCGTTATTTAAGCCCATTTTTCCATTCTAAAGGGAATACGATGTTCTTTAGAGATAGTTTCACTTACAATTTTACTGGTGCTAGCAAAACTATTTGGTTTGTTATTCTGTATGGAAGGCAAATTAAATCTAAGCTTCCTTTACACTTCCGTGAAGCGGTTAGTAAGAACTTTCCAAAAAATTCTAGATATTATTCGATTATAAATACTTATAGACTTAGAGTAGCATTTTCCAACACAAAAATTCTTTAGCAAATTATATCTTCTCATAATATGAACCTGTTAAATAAAAATGCATTTACTGAGAGTTCCAACATTAATTCAGTTAATACCAACAATTCCCCTAATAATAATAACAACAACAAAGTTTTGGACTCTGAAGTCAACCCCAACAGAATTAGATTTATATCTAATAATTTTAAGATTACGAATTCTATATATCAGTATAAAATTACTTCCGGTACCGATGTCTATTTTTATATAGGTGCTTCTTCTCAGATATCTAAAAGAATTTCCAATCATTATTCTACATTTAGAGATAGTAGTAAACGCAATAGTACAGGACTTAGTAAATTTATTTGGTATCTTCAAGATAATAACAAAAAAAATTGATTTAGATTGGTTCATCCTGTCAATTTCCTTCTCTTACGATAAAGGTAAAGAATTCTGTAACCTTTGTAATTCTGAACTGTTCCACATTCTCTTTTCTAAGAATCCTTTTCTAAACACGTTTATTGAGCGTTCTTCCCGATGTAAACATTGGCAGAAACACACCTTTAGCTTATATAAGTGATTTCTGCCAATCTATATAGAATGAGTAGTTCTTCTCTCACTCTACTTCCAATAGAGATATCTATTTCCAAGTCTTTGAACATTTATTTAACTCACATATTACTCTATATCGCTCCTTTATTAATTCTCTCCCTTTTGATTTCTTTACACCTTCTGTTCATATGTGCTACCTTTGACGTCATATATAGTAACGGTTTTTTTTTTAATACTCAATAGCGTCCTGTTCCTCATTTACACAGTCATCACATTTGTTAAAATGTTTTGATTGTTGAGTTTGATTCTCTTTCTTTCCCTGGTGAGAAGAGTACATTATTTTACACCATTTATTCCTTTTGAATAATACCAATGTTGTCTTCGAAACATATGTCGGAAGTAAAAGAATTTGAATAACACTTGCGTTTAACTCCATTTATTTATTTATACTATACAAACTACCGCTCATTAACCCGGAGTTTCAGCCTTTGAACAGATTGCTACATCCTTTTTAGTTGCGTGAATTTTGCTACCCTGGTAAGTGTTTATTGAATTTTCCGTGTTAACTGTAAACAAAAGAAAATTCACTTATCTATTTATATATATATATATATATATATATATATATATATATATATATATATATATATATATATATATATATATATATATACATACATACATACACACATATATATATATATATATACATCGTACATATATACATACATCGTATATATATATATATATATATATATATACATACAACGTACATATATATATACATATATATATATGGATATATGTGCGTGCGCGCGTGTGTGTGTGTGTGTGTGTGTGTGTGTGTGTGAAAAGACAGAGAAGACATTGAAATATAGGGAATGTTATGACGCTGATTAATAATATTAAATAAATGACAAATAGAAAATATCTTCGGATAATATTCTGCACACTAAATACGACAGGCTGTTGAATATGCTATGCTATGCTACATATTTTGTTGAAAAACTTTGATCAAAGCAGACGACTCAACGAAATAGTAATTAAAATCTCCCCCTTCTATCCCGCTAAGTTGTTTAGACCACTTTCATATTTTTCAGGCGTTTAAACGAAATAGATTTTCAATCTCTTGGTACTTATATATTTTCTTCGTAACCTGCTAGTTTTATACACAGGCTAACTTTTATTCATGTAAACCAATCATCATTCTCAAGAAATGATAGGTTTCACTATTTTATCTTTAATTTCTCGACGATCTTGCCTTGTACTTCCTGCTGTGTGTAGTTACTCTGACACAGCTTCATTTTGTGTTTGCTTCTATTGATGGTATTACATGAGGTGTTTAAGTCATTTGAGCTATTGACACTCTTCTTGACCGAAGCGATTTATTTTGGCTCTGTGGTTGCTGTAATAGGCTTCCTTGTTGTTGTTGCTGTTGTTGTTGCTGTTGTGCTTTAGTCCCTGGTTAGTTCTAGTCAATGAAATCTATGTATTCGAGACGCAAGCATTCTACTTTAAGAAAATTTCATTGTGACCATTACTGTTTCATATAACGGTTGTCTATGATTTGAATGACATTTGCTTTCTAAGTTCTAGGACGACAAGCGACAATATAGGCGTTGCTTCGATGGTTTGTAAAGATGTCGCTGTTACCGTTGTGTTGCTGCCAAAGATTCTTGCCGTTTTTATCCTTTTCATTAATATTATTAGTTGATATTTAACTGTCATTATTTCTAATGTATATTTCATGTTTTTTGGATGATTGCCGCTCAAACTTTCGTTGTTTTCACCCATTTTGTTTGCCTTACTAGTTACCACAAATTTGAATATACAAGGTGTGTTCAAAAAGTACCCGAAGTTTAGACATTAAAAAAAAAACAATTTTGCAGGGTTCACAAATATTATTTAATCGCCTTCAAAATATTCCCGCTGGAAGTTTCCACACTTCTCCCAGCGGTTCTGACACTGCTAGTAACACTTCTGGAACGCCTTCTCTGGAATGCAATGGCGTCCGCCGTCGCTTCCATGTCCCTAGTTACAGCTTGTGGATGCTCTGAATGAGCGTGTCTCGATTTCCACTAATGTTCAGCCATGTTTGAAGCAGTTGTACCGTTCTGATCTAAGTTTTGCCCATGGCATCATCACCAAATGCCTACGGAGACTGGATTCTTTGATTTTGAATATCACCATGGTTTTGGCAAAGCGTGATGCAACATCTCTACTCAAAGTGTTCAGGTCATCTTGCAAGTAAAAAGAAACTCCGAGCACCACGCACTACCCATATGAACTCTAGGTGTAATAGCCGGAAACTGATGAGGTCTACTAGTGCAAACATTTTCACACATGCGCAAGAAAGGTGATGTCACCTCCCACTTGAAGCATATTACCTGCGCGGCATCAATTTTGGCGGGAAAAGAAGTTGGATATCTTTTGAACGTACTTCGTATATAATATTTTACATGTTTCCAAAGATTAGACGAGCTTTTCTCGATAGGGTTAATAACTTTACCAGAAATCTGTGATACTAACCATATTAACTTTCAGTTTTTATACAAGACAATAAATTTAATGAGATATAGTTGATTTAATCGCTTTCAGTAATTAAGTTGTCAGTTATTTTACTGATCTCAGAAATATGAAAAACAGTGAGGATAAAACTCAGAAATGAAAAGGATATAAGCAGCACTGGATTATATCCGGCAAGGTCCTGATTGTGTAAGGGATAAATTTCTAAATTTCTAAATTTCTAAATCATTTGGGCGGTATATTGACAGAATTATTAGAGAGCCGAATAAAATACCTTTTATTTCTTTCGGCTCATTCATTTCTGTGTTCAAATTTCACTGAGATTATCTATGCATTTCATCCTTCCCGAATCGATAAAATAAAATACCACACTAGCATTTAAATTATTAGCATTTAAATCATTAAATAAAATGTGCTGGACGCCTAAGTGTACGTCATAGAAGAATAATCTCTTCCATTAGTGACATAGGTCACTTTGCCATCCAGTAACAGAATAATAAACTCATCAATCAGATGTAAAATAGCTACTCGCCCATTACAATATTTCGATTTTCAAACATTCTTATTAGTTTTAAAGTAACAGTTAACAAGCGAACCATACATCACTAATTATTGCTATAAATGAATTGCTTATATTGAAAATGTTCATTGTTTACAGTTTATTAACATCTATAATATATTGTACAGTAAATATTAGTAGACAAGACAATGTGTGTGCTTAAGTTGATGAGAGATATCCCATCAATAAATGGAGGAATTAATGAGGCAACTATTTGGATAGTTTTAAAAAATATATATACTTTTATAGAAGTATTATAACGGAAACGCAAGCAGCTCAAACAAACAAGAGACTACTAAATTCATTATTTACTTTCAAAATTGTTTGCTTTGCCACAAATGTTGGCTACGCTGCACTACTTGTCTATCTATCTATCTATCTATCTATCTATCTATCTATCTATCTATCTATCTATCTATCTATCTATCTATCCATCTATCTATCTATCTATCTATCTATCTATTTACCTACTTACCTACCTACCTATCTCTCTCTCTCTCTCTCTATATATATATATATATATATATATATATATATATTTATATATATATATATATATATATATATATATATATATATATATATATATATATATATATATAGAGAGAGAGAGAGAGAGAGAGAGAGAGAGATACATACATATATATATATGTATATATATATGTATGTATATATATATATATATATATACAGAGAGAGGGAGAGGTGAAGGAGAAGGGAATAAATAGCTATTATTTCTGTTGAAGAGCGTAGCTCGAAACGTTAAAGACTTTCCGTATTCCCGAGAGTCATACTAATACATCCTTTTGTTGTTTACACCACCTGTCCTCGTCTGTTGTTGTTTTTTTCGTACATTCTCCAATATATATATATATATATATATATATATATATATATATATATATATATATATATATATATATATATATATATATATATATATATATATATAGATAGATAGATAGATAGATAGATAGATAGATAGATAGATAGATAGATAGATAGATAGATAGATAGATATTAGCGATGGAACCGTCTGGCATCGGCTCCGGAATAACCAAACAGGGTGATTTCAGCGTACACCTGTCATTGAGGAATCGAAATACGCTGAAATCATGTGACCTGGCAGTCCTGGTGCTTATTGCAGACGGCTCTCGTCTGCTAACGATATATTTTTGTGCTCTTGTCAGCTTGCGTCTGTATGAGACAATCACTCTAGATGAATAACGCAATAGCCCGCGTTCTAACAATGCATTGACTTTGAATTGGATATAAAGGTTGCTGATCGATGTACGAGTGCGAATACAATTGTACTCTCACGCACAACAAGACATAAGTGTCTAAAAGAGAGAGAGAGAGGAAGAAGCATGCTGGTGTGCAATAAACGATATGCATGCATATACAGAAAATTGCTGTTGAATAACTAGCATATGTATAGGCAGATCGCTAAATGTTAATAGAAGTGATGAGACATATCAACATACCCACACATACATGGAAGCATACATACATACATACATATGTGTATGCATGTGTGAGTATGTACACACACACACACAGACACACATATCAACATACGCAAACATACATACATACACACTTATGTGTATGTACATATGTATGTGTGAGTATATATATATATATATATATATATATATATATATATATATATATATATATATATATGTCAAGTCACTTATGAGGCTCTCATAAGTGCTACTGGTAACATGGAATCCAGTACATTCTGTTGCATGGTCGGGTTGTCGGCGACTAAACCGGCATCCCCACCAGGCTACCCTGATGAGAAGGGTTGCTAGAAACCCAGCAGGATTAAAAACAGGACCTGTTGAAAGGTCGGATGAACCTACTGAAGACTAGGCGGCTACATAGCAATTGCATGGGTACGCAGAAATTCTGTGATGGTGTCCGGCGTGCTGAAAGATCACTGGGAGTGAGGCACCCCTCAGCTTCTGTTGAAGCATGTCTCTTGGAGAAGGTCACTCTGTTATAAAACCAGATATGCAGGGAATGGCATTGGACATTTTGGGGATCTTTGGTTTGTGCTAGAGATCATGGCGCTCCCACATACCCGAGCTTGCGACTCATATTGGCACCAGACATCTTGATCTGGCTTGTCTCTGGATAATGTCAATAAAGTGGATAGGGTCTATGAGGTATCGCGCAAATCTTATTGGACCTAAAAAACTGCACAGGCATTGCTGACATCTGCTCGGTATGTGCTGTTTTTTTCCCTATATGTATTCAATTTATTTCAGTATATATGTGCCTTTATTTTTAGTATATAGTCCTCATCCGCAAGCCTGACATCGATGACATTTGTAATGTCAAGTCCTTTCATGGATCGGAATGCTGGACTGACCATAGTCTGGTGCGGGCAAAGTTCCGGATGATGATTAGAGTGAAAGACAGAAGAGGGCCAGTGGGCATTCCTCAGCGTCTGAATGTTCACAAGATATATGAGGCTGTGTTGAGGAAAGAACTCCAGACTCGCTTGTCTAGCACCAAAAATCAGCTGGTCTCGAAAATCTTCGCACGCTGTACTATTTTCGGTGTTGGACAAGCACCGAAAATAGTACAGCGTGCGAAGATTTTCGAGACCAGCTTCTTCAATGTTCTGAAACACTGGGATATGCTACTACCAGACACAGAGACTAGTTTGATGAAAATGATGCTGAACTACAGCGACTTTGGCTGTAAAGCGCCATGCCCACAAAGTATTGCTGCACAGAGGACTTTCAGCTATGCAGCGAAATCTAGTTTTGCCCACTATAGCAGTGTAAACTCGCTACTGCAGCGATCTCTCT
>NC_142942.1:36231210-36281210 GCF_046866305.1 Octopus bimaculoides
AGGCTTAGTTTAAGGCCACGAATTGGCAGAAACGTTAGCACAGGCTTAGTTTAAGGCCTCGAATTGGCAGAAACGTTAGCACAGGCTTAGTTTAAGGCCACGAAGTGGCAGAAACGTTAGCACAGGCTTAGTTTAAGGCCACGAATTGGCAGAAACGTTAGCACAAGCTTAGTTTAAGGGCACGAATTGGCAGAAACGTTAGCACAGGCTTAGTTTAAGGCCACGAATTGGCAGAAACGTTAGCACAGGCTTAGTTTAAGGCCACGAATTGGCAGAAACGTTAGCACGGGCTTAGTTTAAGGCCACGAGCTGGCAGAAACGTTAGCACGCTAGGCGAAATGCTTAGCGGTATTTCGTCTGCCGTTACGTTCTGAGTTCAAATTCCGCTGAGGTCGACTTTGCTTTTGAACCTTTCGGGGTCGATAAATTAAGTACCAGTTACGCACTGGGGTCGATGTAATCGACTTGATCTCTTTGTCTGTCCTTGTTTGTCCCCTCTGTGTTTAGCCCTTTGTGAGCAATAAAGAAATAAGAAACTGTAAACAAAACCCTTTTATTACTATCTTCATTTCTCCCTTATTTTTTTCCCCTCTTAACTCAGTATAATCGAAACTTTGGTGATCCACATCTCTTCTCTATCACTACTAACACTATTGAATTTTGTGCATTTAAACAAGATGATCCACAATTCTTTTATATTGTTGAATGTTATGAACATTTAAATCATATTATTGAAATTATATTAGTAAAGAATTAATTTGATTAGAACTACCAGTGAAACCGTTCTGTTCCTTTTTCATATATATATATATATATATATATATATGTGTGTGTGTGTGTGTGTGTGTGTGTGTGTGTGTGTGCGTGTGTGTGTATGTATATATGTATATATGTATGTATATATGTGTATGCGTTTGTGCATGTATTATGTATGTATGTATGTGTATATGTATATATGCATGTGCGTTGAGGTGTCTCACTATTAAAATAGAATATACACTCACTTGACCTATACTCGTCCGAGATCGTTACGATCTATACTCCCATGCTTATGTATGTATATATGTACGTATATAAACTGATCAGGAAATACAAAGCAAGAGCAAAACTGCTAGAGAATTTTCCATTTTGTTATTAGAGTAATGGCGGTCAAAATTGAATGAGAAAAATATTACCTTTCGGATACAGTTCTTCTTCAGCTGCTTGATAAAAGCACAGAAGAAACTGGGAATAGAATGAGAAATAGATAGATACTAAATAAGTAGATAGATAGATAGATAGATAGATAGATAGATAGATAGATAGATACACATCTGCGTATGGAGATTTTTGAGGATGACGTGAAAATAACTGGTAGAGTAGAAAGATTTCTGTATTGCACCAATGATTTTATATATATATAATGTATGTGTGTGTGTGTGTGTGTGTGTGTGTGTGTGTGTGTGCGTGTGCGTATTATCTGTGTTTGTGTGTACGTAATCCTCTCTGTGTTGCTTGCTAATATATTTTTCTATAAATTCCAAGGAAACAGATATATGTTACAAAGGAAAATAAACTGTTCCCACTTTCTACAGATATTCTTTCTTTACCTGTAGATTATCTTCACTCTACATTCTTTACGCTCTTTTGCGTTGTTCCCACCATTATATAATATATATTTCGTGCATTTCTTTTGAATCTACACACTTTCCATTGATCTTGTTTTCAATACGTTCTGAAGTTTTGTGATCGTTGAGCTTGTTGGCTAATTCAACAAACAATTCTTATTGTTATACGGACTAGAAAATATTTACCAGTGTGTTGCAAACATTCCACCAGTTTTCTTGCCTAAGATTGAAAAATATATTCCAACTAATTCTACTGCACAGGTGTTTGTCTTTCACATTTTCTTTCTTTGTTTTCCTGACTCTCTCTCTCTCTCTCTCTCTCTCTCCCTCTCTCTCTCCCTCTCTCTCTCTCTCTCTCTCTCTCTCTCTCTCTCTTTCTCTGTATTTCACTCGCTCTACATTTCTCTTTGTATGTCTTCCTGTCTGTCTGTCTCTTCATCTCTCTTACTCTCCCTCTCTCTCTGTCTCTCTCTCTCTCTGTATATATATATATATATATATATATAGCAGGTAACCCCCCCCCCCTTTTTACCCGCAACCACTTATTACACTTGGTATAACACTAGTTTAACAATAATTGGGCACCCTCCCAGCAGTATATTGGATAGATACTATTCCTTAGTGGGTTGAATCCTCAACCCCTAACTCTCTTGCATTATATATATAAATATATAAATATATATATATATATATATATATATATATATATATATATATATATATATATATATATCCATATCTCTCATACCGTCCTTCTCTTCTGTTCCATAAAGTTCGCTTGCACACGAACTATTCAAGCACAAACGCTATGTATGAGCTAGAAATGTCGAGTTGCAATAACCTGTGGCCTCTTTGCATATAAATATTAATTAACGCACAAATTAGCACAAATGACTTGTTATTATTGAACTGATAAACCAAACTGAATTTTGTCCCTCTCACTGTTACTTTCTGTCTGACTGTCTTTTTCTCTTCCTCCCTTCTCTCTTTCCCTTTTACTCTTTGCATCGATTACTCTTAGACATTTTCTCTACTTTTCTAATCGCAAAAAATAAAATAAAGATTAAGAGATTACTGTTTTACACACACACATACACACACATACTCACACACACACATATGTATGTGTTATGTATATATGTATGCATGCATGTATGTATGTTTGTACGTATGTATATATGCATGTATGTATGCATGTCTATATGTCTGCTTTTATGTATAAATTCATGTAAATGTACACATATATACATGCAACACTTGTGTCTGTATGCATGTATCCATGTATCCTCTTATTCTTCACTGATTTCCATAACTGGGCTGAGGTGAATGCTTGTGCATCACCTTCGAAAGATTACGTAATCATACATGCTCCACTACTTGTGTCAGTTCTTTTTTCGATCCGCATTTTATAAACCATTTGGTAAAATGAAATAATACTCCACAACACGTGCACAAGTTCAGTGTTAATAACCAGTACAAAATCAAAAGAAGTAAAGCATATACATATCGTTTTCCCCTCCATACATAAGGAAAGTTATCTGCAAAGTAAATAATACAATTCTCTTGCCTTTGGGGTGACAGCATAAACACGACCAATTGTTTCTTTGAAAACATTCAAATGGCTTTAAATGTTTTCCATCGCTTTCTTCTTTGCCATTCTTTGTTACTACTGTTCCGAGTGAAATACATGGTTACTTCAACAGAAAGTAGTGTATTTGCAAAGTCATCATTGATGCACACTGAAAAGAATTCTGTTAATGTTGTTCTGTTATGTCGTTCATTGAGAGCCACATATATCCTCATTATTTCTGAGCAATATTGTTTGTTCATCTGGTAGATTAACTTGCAGTCTCACTATTGCAAGTGATCTTTCATAACTTGCAAATCCTTAAATGGATGCCATTACTTCGGATATTGACTAATTTCGTTATCATTGTTTATCTGAACAGCAGCTTGGTCATTTCCTTTCAGCGTGTACTTGATGAGGTAACGATTTCAATGTTGCACTGGCATTTGAATACTCTTAAAAGTGTTTCATAATAAGGTACAACCCTTCGTCTATAAAGAGATAGTCTCTCTGTTTTTCTGCCTTTTGATTAAGATGATATAGATTAATATTTTATTTTGAATGAAATAATTTTCCCCTTTCAGAAAAAAAAAAATATCAAGTACCCCTGATACAAAATTATATTTCACTTTTTGCTTCATAAACAGAAACTTTGCATATAACTTTCATTATGGAGAGAAAGTGACACTTATCTAATAAGCAGTAAGTCAGCAGTGCTTCCACATCTATTGAATTAAATATTTCACCAAAATCAAAATTATGTTTATCAACCAAAAATATATGTATCTTGTCTTTACTTTATGTAATAAGTTAAAAATATAGAAAGAAATAAAATATTATTGTGCAACGATTAGTTCCGTATTTTTCTCAAAAATGATTCAGTGATTCTTTACTGATCATTTTACTATTATGTTTCATTAAAAATTTGAGTCGCGTCTGAAATATCTAATGCAGGAATTATTTCAATTTCGACAGACACTGGTACTCATAAATTAGAGTCTTTATAGAGAACGTTTTGCTATGAGTAAACAATAGATTATGCATATCATATTGTTTAAATCCGACTAGTCTAATCAAGATTCTTTCATCTTCTAACGTATGGTTTTCCTTAATTACATTTAATACCAGTTTTTTATCAATGAGACATATCTATTTGTATTCTTCGCATGCATCTTCACGATTTTTAGTGCTTGCTCAATGTTTATTTTAATCAACAAATTTCAAGTTATTTATTCTTGTATAATGTTGTGTTTTCTACACTTTTCTTGTAGGTTTCCAAATGAAAATCACCCTAGAACTTGTGGCAAACAATCACTTAAGGTTTTAAGTTTCCAGTGATTTTATTCTTTAAAACCACTTGAGTTGCCCTTTACTGCTATATAGCCTTTGCGTCTTTTCTTTCCATTCAGATAAATGTCTTACCGACTAGCAAATTCCGAAACAGTAGACATTCGTTGACAAAATTTTACTCGTTGAGTTTGTTGGATGTAGAGATGAGTTTGATTCCATTATTATTTCGTTAAAACTGTCGCAGAATAACAGTTACAAGAAAGATATAAATAAGAAGATTCTAGAGGGTCGATATCCTGCGGAGAAATTACTGGAGATATGACCGAGGAGAATGTTCAACACAACAGTGGTGACGAGGGATTGAGGGTCTGGTGTGTTGATGTGAGACTGAGTATAAGAGATACAATCCAAGCTCGCTCCCAAGAATAGAAGCTCTTACAGTAGTGCTAGAAAAGACAAGACAGTGCATACATCAACCAAAGATTGAAATGTGTTCATGTGTAAATGCATGCTGTCCAAAGTGTTTGTGTACATAGCCATAATACCATCCCAGGCGTGAGCTTTCTATCCTGCCAGCAGGTCTTAGGACCTGAAATGTTTTTCGAACTTCAAGAGAAGCGCCAATATATAGGATGCGCTTTTAATTATGCTAAAGACGTATTTTCAACAGGTGAGATACGCGCTAATTGTAAAAGCAGCATTTGGGGTTATGAGTGTTCTAGTTGAGTATTACTTAATTTAAGGAGGTTGTGGAGAAAAGTTGGCGTGTTTTTATTGAGGATTTTGGTTGCAAAAAGGGACAAGGTTGACATCCTTCGCTTGGATAATTCTCTCTCATGCTCTCCATTTATGGAAACAATGCAGGTTCGGTGTGAAGTCTTTAGAATGCGTGTGGATGACGCTTGGTTGGGGAAAGATTAGAAGAAATGAAGGGTTGTGTTATTTGCATAAGCGTAAGCGTTACTGATGTGGCAGTAGGTAAACATTGATGTAAGGGAACGGAGCTCTGTGGCATAACAGATATTATGGAGAGTGAGGAAGAAAGAACTCCGTAAATGCAATGGTTCGATCTTATAGAAAGCCACTGATCGGAGAGGTGAGAGGTAAGTAGAGCCTGTAGATAGTAAATTTTGATAAACTTTCATGCCAAACACGTTAAAGACTTTTCTGATGCTAGAGCAGCAGCGTAACTTTTACTAAACTTCAGTAAAGTGAAAGCGCACTGCGAAAAATATAACAGAATAGATCCTTACTAGTTGTAGTTCTCCGGAAGCTGGATAGGTTGTTATGGAGGGAAGAAAGAGAGAGATACAAAATGATAGTGAACGTTACTCCATCACCGTAGAGATGTCAGAAGTGAGAACAATTGAAAGATAGTTGAATGGAATGGGACACTCTGAAAAGTACCTCCAAATGTTTGAGTTTGTCTCCGGAAAAAGGGAAAAATTAAAGTTTGGTGAGTGTAGAAGCGTCTCAGAGTTAAATAGGATAAATAGTTTGTAGTGATTTGTAGTAACTCGTTGGAGAGAATTGGCCAGAGGAATGGATCTATGTTTCACATCGTAGGAACTTATACAGGGTGATGATTCATGGAAAAGTCACAAAAATTCCTAAATTGGCAGCATTGTCTGAATGAGTGCAAAAGACAGAACTCTGCTAAAGACACTCAAATGCCAGTTGGCGGGATTAAGCCGGACAGCGTGGTAGACTTATTGTTCAAAATATGAGGGACCTTATACATCCTACAAAAGAAAGTTAAATTAGGAAGAGCAATATAGAATGACAAAATTATCTAACAAAAAATATCTAACAAATATATATCTTAGAAAATTACTATTTTTAAATCTCACAACAAGAGATATTCAGCAACAGTACTTTGGAGTAAAGATTTTTGCCAATATGTAAGGGTGCTAGATTCCCTTGTTAGAAAATATAAGGACACAGATCGTGTCGTATAGCCAGCTGGATACGATGTCTCCTGGGGCTAAACTACAGCAACATTCGTCCTAAATCAGGACTGTCATGTTATGTTGGCAAAAATCCTTACTCCAAAAATATATCCATGAATATAGTCCAATTCTCAACTTCTCAAGCCCTCCATAGAAAGCCAGAAATGTTTGACCGGCATCGTCAGTTTCTTTTTATTTCACCTGTTTCTGTTATTTAAACTGTCTTGTTCCTGTCGTTCAAATCAGTGGTTCTCAACCATTTCTGCCCAGGGATTCTTTTGATTCTTATTTTACATACCATTCAATCTTAAAAAAGAACCTATTGTATTTTATACTATTTCACTCTTTTACTTGTTTCAGTCATTTGACTGTGGCCATGTTGGAGCACCGCCTTTAGTCGAGCAAATACACCCCAGGAATTATTTTTTGTAAGCCTAGTAATTATTGTATCGGTCTGTTTTGCCGAACCGCTAAGTTACGGGGACGTAAACACACCTGCATCGGTTGTCAGGTGATGGGGCGCAAACACAGACACAGACACACACACACACACACACACACACACACACATACACACACACACACATACTCTTTTTTACTCTTTTACTTGTTTCAGTCATTTGACTGCGGCCATGCTGGAGCACCGCCTTTAGTCGAGCAAATCGACCCCAGTACTTATTCTTTGGAAACCTAGTACTTATTCTATCGGTCTCTTTTGCCGAACCGCTAAGTGATGGCGACATAAACACACCAGCATCGGTTGTCAAGCAATACTAGGAGGACAAACACAGACTCACAAACACACACACACACACACACATATATATATATATATATATACATATATACGACGGGCCTCATTCAGCTTCCGTCCACCAAATCCACTCACAAGGCTTTGGTTGGCCCTAGGCTATAGTAGAAAACACTTGCCCAAGGTGCCACGAAGTGGGACTGAACCCATACACACATATATACGATGGGTTTCTTTCAGTTTCCATCTACCAAATCCACTCACAAGGATTTGGTCGACCTGAGGCTATAGTAGAAAACACTTGCCCAAGGTGCCACGTAGTGGGAATGAACCCGGAGCCATGTGGCTGGTAGGCAAGCTACTTACAGCACAGCCACTCCTACGCCTATGTCAGTTTCTTTTTATTTCAACTGTTGAAATATCATTAGAAATCCTATAAGCAAAACTGTTAAAATCTTTTGTGTATTGTAAAAGTATAAACGACTTACTGCACATAAATTTTGACGACAAAATCTTATATGGACCCCCAGGGATTATATGGACTCTGGTTGAGAACTATTGATTTAAATGAATGAAACACCATTTACTGCATAATAATTTGAAAGTATGGTGAATTAAGCTGCAGTATTTAGCCACGCTAATAACATTTCTCTATAATTTCCTTGATTTTACAGCGTTATGTCAAGTATGAGGTGTTATACTCACTAGCACTTTTGTCCGATTGATTCTGTCTAAAGTTCTAATAATCCCACGACATATTGCCATTCTCCTCAATTTATAAAGGTTAATTTGACATTCTTTAATGATATCGCTTCAAGCATATGTTTCTTGACGGGATAATAAGAGTGCTGAATTACTTTTTAATTACTTTACTTTAATAATATAAGAAATTATTAAGCAAATGTCAAAATGTAACACCAACAAATGTTCCAGAACACACACACACACACAAAAAAAAAATCAAACGAAATTTGACTGATTGTTTTCTTCGGTGTTCTCTAATGGAGAAACGAGATGGTTAATTGCAGCGATTTTCAGGTTTAATCGGGAAATTGCAGTGGCGGCTGAAACGAACCTGTTTATTTTCTTTGTGAATTTGGCTGCTAATCGCTCTATTGAACTTCATTATAACGAGATTTCGTTCTCAGAAGTAGCGTTAAATGAGGTACTTGGCGTGTGTGTGTGTATATATATACATAATTACATACATATATATATATGTGTGTGTGTGTGTGTGTGTGTGTGTGTGTGTGTGTGTGTGTGTGTGTGTGTGTGTGTGTGTGTGTGTGCGTGCGTGTGCGTGCGTGTGCGTAGTGTGTGTGTGTATTACACATGTATTGCATATGTGCGTGTAGGCTAAGGTAGGATTGTTTTGATACAATCTGGCAGCTGCCCATTCGTGTAAGTCTTTCTTCCCAACGCCAATAACGTTAACCAAGGTAAAAGCCGCTACCATGTGTCGGTAAATCTTAGCAGCATTGTTGGTGTAGAGGTTGTCAGAAAGCAAAGCGATAATGTAAGCCATCCTGCTTGACACTTTAATTCTTCCAACAATTTACCTCACGCATAACAAGAAGAAAAAAAAAAGGAAACCTTGGAAGGCAAAGGTTACCTTGATGGTATTTGAATTTACTGCTTAGGCATTCGAAACCATACTATCACTAGTCAGTACATCCAGCCCTCTAGCGATTGTGCTTATTCGTCACTTGGTACAAACATTGTATGTGTTTGTGCACAAAGACAGCGAGTGATACACAAAGACCGGCAGTCAGACAGAGACAGAGAGAGTGTTTCTTGAGTTTTTATAACTTTGACCATGCTTTTGCTTAGCACGTCTCACTACAGTATCTGAGAGTTGAAATAGCTAATAATGATACATGAGTTGAAAACAGAAAAGAATTAATATGGACAACGAGAAAAGAATTAATATGGAAGTGTGTTTACTGTTATACCTTTATACGCGACGAGAAAATGCTTAGTGGCATTTCGTCCGTCTTCACGATCTAAGTTCAAATTTCCTTCGAGATCGACTTCGCCTTTCATCCTTTCGGGGTCGATAAAATAAGTACCAGTTGAAAACTAAGGTCCATATAATCTACACATCCCTTACCTCTACCCGAAATTGCTGGCCTTGTGCCAATATTATATTTGTGTGTGTGTATGTGTGTGTGTGCGCGTGTGTTTGTGTGTGTGTGTGTGTGTGTGTGTGTGTATGCGTGCATCTGTGTGTGTGTGTGTGTGTTTTAACTCTTACTTGCTTGAGTCATCAGACCTCGGCTATAATGGGGCAAAGACTTGAAAAATTATAAGTCAAATGAATCGACATTAGTACTTATTTTTTTATAGCCTGGTACTTATTCTATCGTTTCCTTTGGGTGAACTTCTATTTTATGGACAGGTGAACACACCAACACCGGTTGTCAAGCGGTGGTGGGGGTCAAACTCAGAAACAAATACACTCACACACACACACAGAGGTACACACACACAGAGGTACACACACACACACACACACACACACACACACACACACATATATATATATATATATATATATATATATATATATATATATATATATGTAATGGAAGGGTGCAGGTGTCAATCCATTACGGCCGTTTCCAACGACTCCTTTAATTGTTTGGAACTCGAAGCAGATAAATCTATAAATGACACCCTGTATAACAAAGCACACACAGACACACACACACACACACATACACACACACACATGCAAATACACAATGCACACACACACACACACACGTACAGATACGCACGCACAAATATAATGGCTATTCTCGTAATATTATATAGTCGATGGAAAGATGTACAATGTTGAAGATAAACTAAAACCATCTGTTCAAAATAGTTTATGTTTCTCCCATTGTTCCTATAATGTTATTACACCATATATATGATGTGTGTTTTGATGTTATTGAAGATATACCTATTGTATACTGGTTCTGTTTATTACACATTTCTTTTAATTGTTCAAAAATTTGCTACGTTTCGTAGTTTTCGTTGAACCTTTTCCCCTCTGGAGTTGATTACTATATAATTTTCATTTCCAGACATATTGTCTTTCTTGACTTCCAAAATTCAATTATTAAATCTTGAAAATATTACATAAAATATAAAGCAATTCTAACTTCAACATTAGTGTTGTCTACTTCGCTATTGTAGAAGTGAAACGAAACGAAAATGTAAAGAAAATTGAAAAACCAAAACGGAAACAACCAACTGGGGTATCTTTTATATTTTACTTCCTTTTTGTTCAGTCATTGGACTGCGGCCATGTGGAGGTGAAGACTATAGGAGCTTACTCAATCAAATACGCCCCAGTGTCGCGTAATATTCTATCCGTTTCTATTGCTGATTCGCTAGTCTACGGTGACGTAAACAAACCAACACCATTTGTCAAACTGTGGGGATAAAAATTCAATAATGCACACAAATACACAAGCACACATACGCACACACAACCGTATGTGTGTGTGTGTGTGTGTGAGTCCATGTATACATATGTATGCAAGTATATATATATATATATATATATATATATATATATATATATATATATACATATATATATATGTATGTGTGTGTGAGTAAAAATAAATACAAAAAAAGGGTTTTGTATGATCGTGTATAGAGGAATATATTATTTTATTTAAAAGAGTTCCAAATCCGTCTGTTTTTTATGTTTTATTCATATTCTTGTAAAATTAATGTGGGATATAGAATATGGAATATATAATATATAATATAAAAAAATAGATGGTACAATGAAATGAAGTATTGAATGTCTTATTGAATATATGGAATATTGAGTGTTCAATATAAAGGATTAAATATATAAAGGCGAATACGGATTTTCTATACCTTGTGGTATTTCATCATGGCCGGTAGAAGAAAGAAAATGGAGAGTGTGAACACAGAAATCAATTTATTAATTTAATAGTCATTATAAATAAATTCATTTCTGTGTTCAGACTCTTTCTTTATATTATAAAATTCTCTTCTCCTATATCGGATAGATGAAAGCATCTATAACGACAACTGGAACTTGATAAGTGTTAAGTACTGATGTCGAAGAAGCACGAATGCTAACACAAAATATCAAATTCCAGAAACATTAATCGATACGTCGGTAAACCGGGGTACGCTCGGATGAAATACATCCCTGAGAAAGAGCAATCTCCTTCCATTCAAAACTATATGTGTGTGTGTGTATGTATATATATATATATATATACACGCACACGCGCGCGTATGTGTAGGCATCTGTGTGCTTGTGCAATTTTGTTCTTTGCATTTGTTTTCCCCTCACCTTGAAAACCGATGTTGGTTTGTGTATGTCCCCTTCAATTAGCGATTCGGCAATAGAATCCGTTTTTCGGATTGAGTGTTATGTTGAGCTCTTGAGGAAAACTCTTTGTTTCAGGTTGCTCCTGTCTATTCAGCTGTAGATTGGTAACTTTGTCAAGGAGTAGCCTTCCGATCAGAGGAAATGTTGATCCGCTCGCCTAGCCAGCGGGATGCCATTAATCGAAAGCTAAAACGATGCAAAGCGCATTGCGACACGCGACGTACATCAACATCCGATAGAATTGTCTGTCACGTGATATATATATATATGTGTGTGTGTGTGTGTGCACTCACTAGATGCTGGTTGACACGGGATATCGTGGAAGAAGGGGTCTTGCCCAAGTATCCAAGGTGCTGTGCAGTGGGGTTGAACCCGAAACCATGTGGGTGGAAAAGCACTTCCTAACTACACAGCCATGTGTAACATAAAACTCAAAAATTCGAAGAAAACTAAGCTTCTTGCCAGGTAATATCATGCAACACCGGTGCCTTGTAACCCGAGCGTCAACTGTATAGAAGAACTTATGCATCTACGTATGATTACACGTTTTCTACATACAAATATACAGTGCCGGACCAGTTATCCGGAAACCTTGAGACCGGAAGAGTCTCAGATTTCTGGAGACATTATGAATATATAGGTAAAAGTGCTAGACAGTAAAGAACTAAATCTTATTTAACACTTCTAAAGCAGAGTCTGTTTTGATATTCGTAATCCACTTAAAATTCTGATGATATACTATACTGTATCATGTATACAGTATCAAATTTATAGGAAGAAATTGAATAAATGTAAAGAACATGGCATTATTTAAATGATATATTTCTAATTTAATATGCTGATAAAGTAGAGTATAATTAACTTTTATCACTCCACTTTAGAATGTAAGGAACAAAACTATTTTCAACACACTCTGAGAAAATTAATCAACTTCAAAAACAGAGCCTGTTGTTTATTCAATACAGAGCACATTATATTACAAAATATTGCACAGTATTGCCAGATTACCGGAAGCCGGATAACGGGCAGGTTCGGCACAGTATAAATATATTTGTATGTGTGTTTAAGTGAATTAACTGGAATAATTAGTAAAGTGAAATCTATTAATAATATTGATTTCACTGAGAATTCGAGTTTCGAGTTTAATGATTAACACAGCTTGTGTAATAAACCGTTGTAGAAGAAATTTGAAGTCTAAGTGAAATCAATATTGCTCATATATGTGTATTTCGTCGGTCTTAACGTTCTGAGTTCAAATCCGCCGAGGTCGACTTTGCTTTTCAACCTTTCGGGGTCGATAAATTAAGTACCAGTTCCATACTGGGATCAATCCAGTCGGCTGGCCCCCTCTCCAAAAATTTCGAGCCTTGTGCCTAGAGTACAAAATAATATTGCTCATATATGTGAGCGTATGCGTGCGTGCGTGCATGCATTCATGCTTGTATTTGTTTGTCACTGCGTGGTATAGCACAGTATACTTTTATAATTTCCGACTTCTAAACACCACTCTGAAGTTACTGTGCTAAGATTTCAGCTCGGAGGCACATACAAATTAACTTCCTTAACGACGCATCCATGTCACTACATATATACGCGCGCGCGTGTATATATGTAGTGACGTTAATGAACAACGTGTCCCCACTATGCAAACCCGATGAAACGAAGAAACATGAACAGAACTTCATGCACAGCATGCAATTCTTTGGATATGATCATAAAAATAGGGTTCACGTATATAGGGTTGCTAGAAAAAAAGTTAGATAACATTATATATAATAGAACCAGTGGCACCTCCCCTAGATATAGAAGCAAAGACTGGAATAAGATACAAAGAGCTTGTGACAGAGCAAACAGGGTGAACACGCGGTATAAAACCGACAAATATCAAGGAGTGATATTTGTAGAGGCCACAGCCCTTCGAGAACTAGCCCGTAGATTTCAGAAAGTTCTGAAGGAGACCAAACTCAACATTAATATTGTTGAAAAGCCAAGGAACTCCATCAGATCACAACTATGTAGGACGTATCCCTTTGAAAATACCATATGCACCAATGATAATTGCATGGCATGTAAGTTTGACCCTGGCATTAACTATAGAACTAGAAATGTAATCTACAGCATAAGATGCATAGAAGATGCTTGTAAAGACATGAACATGACATAGAGAGGGGAGACATCTAGGAGCATTCCGGAAAGACTAAATGACATTTGAGACAATATGATGGCAAACAGTCCTCCATACACTACCAACCCTCCAAGGACCAACCTAGGTCAGCTTGACATCCACATTTTATATATGTATATATATATATATATATATATATATATATATATATATATATGTATGTATATATATATATATATATATATATATATATATATATATATATATATATATATATATATATATATATATATATATATATATAATGAGGGTGATAAATTGAATATTAATTTAATTAACATCAATTTAAAACCAGTGGCCTTGCATATAAAAAAATCTGAAAATTCAGAAACATTGTATTACATGCGTATACGCATATATATATATAAATATATATCAGGCTGAGTAAAGAGTAAGCAACGTTCTGAAACTGGAAATTCATCAAAATATATTTCAACAATGCGGGACACCTGTATGTTTAAACATTCTTTTTACTGCTTTTCTTTAATTGGACAGAATACGTATTTATGTATTTGCTACATTGTGACTTTTTATAAAATATTTCTTGTTTCGATGTGTATGTGCATTTTATCAAATATTAAAAATTCAAAGTCATGAATTATGAAATAGAAATTTGAAATTAAAACACTTTCTTCTCATACCTTGTGTGTAAAGAACATGTCGATATTTTTTATTTAAAGTTTCTTCTTATATATTGTTGTTTATGCTGCGGCTTGGAAAAGGATTCAAGAGGTTAAGTGTCAAAAATGCTACTGAATGGAATAGCAGGTTTCTTTTCTATCTAGAATGTGCTCAGCTGCATGTTGTGTGTGAATATATTGTGTTAAATGTCCATATCAGTAAAAATGGATTTACGAATGGTTGAATGTTCTATTGATAGGAATGTGTTTTTCCTGTATGTGTAGGTTGGTTTCCATTGTGTCGAGAGTACAGTTTTACTTTAATTGTATTGGTGAAAGTTTTCAGTCATTAAGATTGGCTTTTCTTTTTTTTTTTTTTTTTCGGAAATATTTTGTTTCGGAGAAGAAAAATCATATTTCCAATGCAGCACTCAACCCGAGCTTTAGGCTATCTACGCTTTGCTTTTGTCATCATCATCTCTAAAGTAGTTTGTGTTCCAACTGCGTCTTCTGTCGTGGCTATCACTACAACTATTATTATCATCTTTTCTATTATTGTTACGATTATTATTAGTATTATCATCTTTGATATTTCTATTATTTTCATTACTACTACTACTACTACTACTACTACTACTACTACTACTACTACTGCTGCTGCTGCTGCTGCTGCTGCTGCTGCTGCAGCTACTACAACTGCTACTACTAGTATTTTCCTCTCATTATTATTGTTGCTGTCGTAATTATTTTTTTATAACTCTTCGTTACTTTATTTTATCACGAGCTATTTATGGTTCCAAACCAAAATTACAATTCACTCGTCCATTGTAATTTGATGCTGGCCATTGTGGGATCATTCCTTTGTTGTCCACATAAACCTTCTTCCTTCCAACTAATCGTTTTCGCTTTCTCTTTCCTCGTCTAATCCAACTCATCCTTCATCTTATTCTGCTCGCTCTTCTTCTTCTTCTTCTTCTTCTTCTTCTTCTTCTTCTTCTTCTTCTTCTTCTTCTTCTTCTTCTTCTCGTCGCTCTTGTTGCTATTGTTGTTGTTCTTCTCTTCTTCTTTACATTCTTCTTCTCCACATTCTTCTTCTTCTTCTTCTTCTTCTTCTTCTTCTCGTCGCTCTTGTTGCTATTGCTGTTGTTGTTCTTCTTCTTCTTTACATTCTTCTTCTCCACATTCTTCTTCTTCTTCTTCTTCTTCTTCTTCTTCTTCTTCTTCTTCTTCTTCTTCTTCTTCACCTACCTCTTCTCCTTTTTCAACGTTTTCTTCACATTCTTCTTCACTTTTTCTTCGTTTTCTTCTTCATATTCTTCTTCTTTTTCTTCCTTTTCTACTTCTTCCATTATTTCTTCACCTTCTTCTTCTTCTTCTTCTTCTTCTTCTTCTTCTTCTCGTCGCTCTTGTTGTTATTGTTGTTGTTGTTGTTCTTCTTCTTTACATTCTTCTTCTCCACATTCTTCTTCTTCCTCTTCTTCTTCTTCACCTTCTTCTTCACCTTCTTCTTCTTCTTCTTCTTCTTCTTCTTCTTCACCTACCTCTTCTCCTTCTTTTTCAATGTTTTATTCACATTCTTCTTCACTTTTTCTTCGTTTTCTTCTTCATATTCTTCTTCTTTTTCTTCCTTTTCTACTTCTTCCATTATTTCTTCACCTTCTTCTTCTTTCTCTTTCTCCATCTTCTTCTTCTCTTTCTCCATCTTCTTCTTCTCTTTCTCCATCTTCTTCTTCTCTTTCTCCATCTTCTTCTTCTCTTCTACTTCATCCTTTTCTTCTTCTTCTTCCTGTTCTTCCCCTTCTCTTTTTTCTTCTTCTACTACATCCTTTTCTTCTTCTTCTTCGACTTCTTTTTCACTTTCTTCTCCGTCTATTCTTCCCTCTTCTTCTTCTTTCACTTCCTTTTCACTTTCTTCTCCGTCTCTTCTTCCCTCTTCTTCTTCTTCTTCCACTTCTTTTTCACTTTCTTCTCCGTCTCTTCTTCCCTCTTCTTCTTCTTCCACTTCTTTTTCACTTTCTTCTTCGTCTCTTCTTCCTCTCCTACTTCTTCTTCCTCTCCTTCCTCTTCTTCTTCCGCTTCTTCTTCGTTTTCTTCGTCTTCTCCTTCTATTGCTCCTTCATTTTCTAACCATACTTTTTATCTATTTTGCTATTGAAAATGTAATTTCCCTATCCTTATTTTTCCAATCTACTTTCATATTTATCTTTATAAACTCTTCTTTGTTTCCGCCCGATATATGGAAAACACGTAGCTTGACGGACGAACAATGTAAGAGTGCACCTTTCATGTGGGTATAAAGAAGTGCCACTCTAATGTTTAAAGCTACAAATATTGCGTAAATTTTCACGTAGTACTTTTGTGTGGACTGGCGTTGGTACAGAAACGATTGTAACTGAACTTTAACGATATAAAGTCTTCGTTCTCTTCTTATTTGGATTATCAATTATTTTATTCCTTTACTTGTATACATACATACGACGGGCTTCTTTCATTTTCCGCATGCCATATCCGCTCACACAGTTTTCGTTAGTCCGAAATATTTGTATACAAACATAGGCACACACACGCGCACGCGCACGCACACACACATGTATAGTTATATTTCGGGATGAATATATTTTTGGCTTTTGTTTTGCCAAATAACAAATGGCACCATATACTCGTTCGTCACTTCAATTCTAATTAGTGTACCTTTTTCGAACATCTTTCATTACACATCTTGTGAACTCTTCAACGACTCTCCATTCCACGCGTCTCCTCCTCTGCAGTTTAATTATTCAAGAGGAATCTGGCAAGACAAATAACGTAAATGTATATATATGGCCGAGCGCACACAGACACACATATATACACACAGACACACGCACATACGTATGTATATGATAATATTATTAGGATAATTTAACCGCTTGTAAGCGATTAATTAAATATTCTTTATATACCAAATATCTTTGAACTTCGCCATATAACTAAATGGTATAGTCATAGATTATGAAATTCATGCATCAGGAGATTTGAAGCTGAACACATAGTATAAGAGTCACGCCTAGTGACCTCCGTTAGATGAGGCCTGATCATAAACGTAGCAGTCAGTGATACGAGTTTATCTATGGCCTGCCTATTATCTTGTATTTCTTTTAATATTCAATTTCCATATGTATATTAAATTATATACAAGCATGTTTTCTCTATCTTTATTGGGGATTATGTTGAAGTACGAATGTGTGGCCGGTCTTAATGTAAGTTTATCTGAGTTTCAATATCGTAAACAGTCTGAGTTGCATTCATGCATAAATCTGGTTTATTTTCGTTCAATAACTTTCCATTATTATGTTAATTGAAAAGCTATATCGCTTGCTTTCGTCACTGATTCATAATACTGCTGCCTAGAGTATACTTGTGTGTGTATTTTTGATATGCATACATACATATATACATTATATATATATATATATATATATATATAATGTATTTGTGCTTATGGATGCCTACTTACCTTCCCACATAAACATGTCTGTTTGTAAAAGAGAGATAGAAAACGAAAGAGGGAGACGGAAAGAGGCAGAGAGAGAGAGAGAAAGAGAGAGGGAGTGGGGAATGAACCATGCAATAAATGCTGTCAGACTCTTGCCCTCTTGGTAGGTTGTAAAGATACGTATCTGAAAACAAAATCAAAAGTCATACTTTTACTCTGCTTTTATGTAAGAACGGACATATGATGCGATAGCAGTGATATAACTGCAGATTATCAACTGATTTAAAACGTCAACACGATTTGTATCTCTTAGACAAACACTGCTTGTCTTCAATATTGTATATAACTCCCATCTTAGCATATCATAACATATAATACCCTATATATGTGTATGTGAGTGTGTGTGCGTGCGTGCATGAGTGTATACATATATACATACACACACTCACACACACACAGATATATATATATATATGTGTGTGTGTGTGTGTGTGTGTGTGTGTGTGTGTGTAGCGTGCGGTGAATAAATTGTCATCTAAATTACACAAAAATGGAAATAATACTGCATCTCGTTTTAACAGATATATTTGCCAAAATTACATTAAAATATCTTGAAATACTAAAGAGTAAATTTATTCAATAAAATGAACATTGACTTCAACCACGGCCTCCAGACGAATTCAGGATCTCCTGCAGCTCTTCTGAACCGTCTCGTTGTTTACGTTGATGAATGCTGC
Source organism: Octopus bimaculoides (assembly GCF_046866305.1). Classification (NCBI taxonomy): domain Eukaryota; kingdom Metazoa; phylum Mollusca; class Cephalopoda; order Octopoda; family Octopodidae; genus Octopus; species Octopus bimaculoides. Next base: position 36,249,764 of record NC_142942.1, read on the forward strand.
CATAATCCTTGCATTCAGTTCGTCTTTGGTGTTACAACGAGTTTTGCTGGTCTGCGCCCCACACGAGCTATTTGGCCAAATGTTAGGCTTGATATCGTAGCATAAATTGCCTGAGAGCCATAACTGAGTTCTCCTGCTTGTGTAGCATGGTGCAGAGTCCTGTTGCAAGATATAGGGTCTTCCAGCAACCAAACCCTTGACCCAGGGTCGCCCTCCATCCTCCAGGCATTTGATGTAGACATCCGTGTTGAGTGTGAAGAAACTTCCCCGCTTTCTAAAAAGCTAAATGTGAAACATTGGGAGTGTGTAGCCTTTTGAAACTGATGAGTAAAATTCTTAACGATTCGTAAACTCTGTTTTTTCTCCATGGATTACCAAGAATAAAAATTTTTTAAAAGGGAAAAAATGAATTTGGAGTGGAAGAGAAAAAATTAAAATATTCAGAACGTGTTCTATGATTGAAATCCTAATCTTTTGTATCGAAAACATAGGAATCGGAAGAAATTTAGGAAAAAAGAAGACATGCTAGAGAAAAGAGGTAAAGGGCAGGGTTTCTGGGAAGACTTTCTTTCAAGTTTATATCGAAGATCAGGTTTTTAAATACGTTCATCACAAACACAATTTACAGAATAGGATAAGATCATTTGAATTGGATTTGAGCTGTAGATTTGCGCGTGTACACTGCAAAAAATAACATGAATCACACAGAAATTTTACCTAGAGTGTGTGTATGTGTGTGTGTATCAAAGGAAGTTATTTTATGGCATTCTTTCGTTTGAAGAAGCAATGTTGTCAGCTCGACATATATGGGATCGTATGATTGTTTGTTAATTTCCGTAAAATTGTTTTGATTTCTGTTATGCTTTGAAGAGACCAGAAATTGAAAGAGAGGATAAAGTGAAAAGGTGACATTTGCTTTGAAGTGAGACGAGAAAGTAAAAGAGTAGAGAAAGTGTAAGATGTACGTGTATATGAAATGGACGTAAGAGAGAGAGAGAGACAGAGTGAAGGTGTATGTTGTGATGTATGAATTTTTTTGCATGTATGTGTAAGTGGCATTCACTCGCTCTCTCTCTCTCAATCACTCTCTCTCACACACACATTATCTTTCATATACGCCTACGCGCACACACGCCGTTTTCAGCTTAATCCTAACCCTAATCACCGGGAGTGCGTATTCTTTACCTTCACCCATAAATACATACATCCTTTTTGTGCCTGAGAGAGAGAGTGAGTGAGTGAGTGAGTGAGTGAGTGAGTGAGTGAGTGAGTGACTGTATTTCTTCATAACATATAGGAAAACAGGATGTCTTTCAATGCGAATCATTTGTTGTGGCTTACCTTAATACAATATTTATGTGTACATTTTCATAAATGCTTGTCTGAGTAGAATTCTACGTGTGCGTGAAACATCGGACGAAAGTGAAACATTAGAAGCAAATCGAAATATTGTCCGAAAATGACCTCAAAATTGTGCGACCCAACCTAGTCGCTGAGATTATTTTAGTTGTAAAAAAGAGTTGTTGTATGAAAAACATTGTTTATTTGGTTGATAGATAATAAGCAGCTTTCTTTTTAGTAATAGAGATGTGAGTAATTCGGAGAAACATTGCTTTCATTATTCACACATCGTTACTCTCGTAATGCTGTAACACTTGATAATTTTGGTTGAAATTGAAAGTGTGAAACTATTTTTATTTTCTAATGAAACTTGATCGTTGTAGAAAAGTGTATTTGAAATAGCTATAGCTGGTTGTTGAGATAACGTAGAAATGTAAATGAAAATAAAGTTTATTTGAAATGTATAATTGGTTTGCTTGTTCTAGTCTTAACATCTGTTGGTAACAATAGAAGTCATTTGACGATACCTTTTTGTTATAATTGGTTATCCTGTTGCAAGTTCAATCTGTGGAATATAGAAATGATACACATTTTGTCTATTAAGAGGGATGAGTCTGTCAAACACGTTTAAGTTTGTTATCTCGAACACGAATAAGTATATCATGATTTTCATGTAGATCACCAACCATACAGATTGCTACTCCATTAGATGTGAACTCATTAAAACAGCGTAAAATGTTATTTAATATAGTTTACTATAGACGTAACGACCGCAGAAACACACACACACACATACACACACACTCACAGAATTGCTAATATTGAAAACAGCAAAACATACACACACACGAAGTTCAAGCGAAACGAAATGTAGTCAATATGGGTGAAAAATATAATTTCTGTAACAGTTATGCTATAAAAAATGGAAAGTCACCAATTTAGCAAAAGTTACTAAATGTAGTCAATATAGGTGCAAAACTTACTGTCTATAGCATAGATATGTTATAAAAAATGAATGGGAATTCACCAATTTAGTAAACGTTTGTATGCGTCACCAATGTAAGAAAGTACAGAAAGCCAACAATTCTTTTTGAAGATGTAGCAAATTTTATAACATTCACGACTGAATATAATTGTATATAAAGTATTTTTGAATACAGCTACAGTGCAAGTTAAAAATAAGGTGATATCAGCTACCAGAAGTATGATGAATATTTTACTTGCTCGAGTACTCAGGTAGCGGTAGCGAATTTGCATCAGCTTCTTTGTCAAGTAACGATTGAAGTATTTATTGAAGATATAGCTGTCAACTTTCATTTCTGAAGAGTCTACATTTATTTTCGGTTATATAAAGTTCACACAAGGTATGTAAATATTTCTCAGAAATCTATCACGCTACAGTTAGATTTTGTCTTTATTTCATTCCCACTTTTAGCACTAAATCAGCTATATTGAAAGTTTGAATGAGGTTAGCAACGAAACAAGAATTTACTGCCTTTCATCCATCACTATGTCATTGACAAATGTGACAAAACGGCATATATAACTTCGAGTGTTGTTATAATTACACTAAACCTCTAACTGCTGTATTTATAAATGATATAACCCCTGTATACCACCTCTCCACACAAAACAGATTTAGATGTTATGCTAGTAAGAAATTTCATCATCATTAGGTGTTAAAAATGTTATCTTCAATTTCGTTCTTTCAATTTGTTTTGTTCTTGAACCGATGCTCCTTCCTCGTGTCTCTAAATAACAATACAACTAATATGACAACAGTGGTAAGAAATTATGAGCAACCAGAATAACAGGAACAACAACAACAATAAAATCCAGAAATTATTTTCCTGGAGCGACTTGTAGGTTGATAGAAATGCAGCTGTAAAAGATGACCATACAAATGTTGTGGTAGTCGAGAATTGCTTCACTAAAATTATATATATATATATATATATATATATATATATATATATATATATATATATATATATATATATATATATATATATATACATCATAGTAGAGACAGCTTCTAATTTCGTATATTAAATTTCCTGCCATCACTCAGCTTAGGAATTATTGAAGGTATTTGGTGAGATGCTGAACTATTGTCATATTTGCTATCAAAAAGATTCTATCACAAATATGTTAATGTGAAAGATCAATATTTATAAATCCGTATACCAACTTGGCCTTGATCCTAAATCGGGAAGCATTTTTAAGCAGAAGAAATACAGCAAGCCGTTCGAATCTTTACGTCGCTTGAAAAGAAGCGTTGTATTTCTTCTGACTCTACGTTCTTAGTTCTAATACTGCCTAATTAAGCTTCGTCTGTAACCCCCACCCCCCGCAATCAATAAAATATAGTACCAGCCACAAAGCGGCCTCGATGGTACCAACTTGCCATCTCCTCTCAAATTTTCTTGCCTTATGCCTAAATTAGGAAACACTATTAGGCAAAGGAAAGGAGCGAACTGACAGATTCGTTAGTGTCGGGAACAATGCTTTGCACTAACTGTCACGATCTGAGTTCAAATCGCACTGAGGTTAAATTTGATTTTCATCCCTCTAAGGTCGACAAAATAAACCGTTGACAATAATATCGACAAAGCTCGAACCTATAAAAATTACTAGTCTTGTTCCTAAATCAGAAACATTTGTCAAGCAGAGAACTCTACACTTTAGTCCCAAAAGATTGAGTAGCCAAAAGATAGAAGATAAAGGATTTGGAGGTGTAAAGGATGTGTAGGACTGTATAACAGTGCTTATTGTATTGGCACCAGAATAATATCTTACCAGCTAAATTAAGTAAATTTTGAATGGAACCTGGTACATCACTGATCTATATCTCATTCCAGCTGAAAAGCGAACTAATCGGTGAGAGATTCAAACTCAGAATATACACAAACGTGATTAAATCACGTAAAACAGCTTAGACGGAGGTCTATGCTTCCCTCACCACCACTTTCACAATGTCGTCAGAATTTAAATAATAAAAAAGGAAATGAGAACATTCTGAAGGGTAAATGCTGAGTTTAAATGTCTCTATGCCATTACATTTTTTTGTAAATGTACGCGTAGACTTTCGATGATTGACAGTTTTAGATTTCTGTCAGGTTGTTTTTATTGCAAGTTATAGTGGTTATGTGCTTTTTTAGTTTACAAAGTAGTGTTTCTTATGATTGGGATTATTTTTCTTCGTGTACAACTGACTATATGTGGGGTTTTTTTTTATTTTACTAACATTTGAATCATATTGTCAATATCCTTATGTAAATTGGGAAAAATGGAATATGGTATATCGAGATTTCGCCTAGAGTGCATTCTAAATGGAATCAATAACTGAATAAGAATAGATACTTACAGTTTGCAATGAAACGAGTCTTTGTGTATATCTTGGATTTAAAATAAAATGCAAAACCTAATGCAATCGTTCATCTCAGGATGATAGGATTCGTACGTCAATAACTCCGACAATAATAATAATAATAATAATAATAATAATAATAATAATAATAATAATAATAATAATAATAATAATAATAATAATAATAATAACAAAAACAATAATAGTAATAATATATATAATCATATTTTAGTAAAAGCAAAAAGTTTGTAAACTAACAAAAATCAGTAGAATACAATATCTAAAAATATACAATAAATTACAAACCATAATAAAATAGTAACAACACAAACACATCCACACCCACACACACGCTTATATACAAACTTACAAATGCACTAAAGTAATTATAGGGGTTAGAAATAGGGGTGCAAAATGACAAAAGTGCCCTTACATAAACTGGAAAACAAAAATGACTTATGTACTTTAATTATTAGTCACAGCAGGTAACTTTTGTGTGGGAACATATCGGTAATTGAATTTACATGACTAATCCTTATTTTAGTAAATATAAATGGACGTACCGAAAGGCCCAATTCGGCAGATGAAGAAAGGGTGTAAAATTACGTTAAATAATGGTGCAGAGTGTAAAGAAAAGGTAAATATACATAAATGGCTGTAAGAAACTTGCTTCCCAACCACATGGTTCCATATTCAGTCCATCCATAGTTTTGTAAGTGGATTTCATAGACGGAACCTGAAAGAAGACCGTCGTGTATATCTGTCTATCTATTTATCTCTCTATCTCTCTCTCTCTCTCTCTCTCTCTTTATATATATATATATATATATATATATATATATATATATATATATATATATATATATATATATATATACATATATATATATATATATATATATATATATATATATATATATATATATATATATATATACACACATGCATATACATATGTATATATATGTATGTATGTGTGTATGTATATGTGTGTGTGTTTGTCCTCCACCACCGTTTAACAACTGGTGTAGTTGTCTTTACGTCCTCGTAACCTAGCGTTTCAGCAAAAGATCGATAGAATAAGTACTTGGCTTAAAAAAATAATGTACTGCGGCCGATTCATCCGACTAAAATTTCTTGACGGTGGTGCCCTAGCTTGGCCACAGTCTAATGACGGAAACACGTAAAAATTAATAGAGAAATAAAAGAAAGCCTGAAGTCCCAAAAGCTACGGATATTCTCCACCATTTAGAAATAGTAAATAAAAGTAAAATTAGACACGAGTATTCTAAAATGAGGTGTGTCTTTCGCATTTTTACAGGAACCTTTTTATCTGTTTTGTGGCACATGGATAGGAGAATCGGCAAAAAGGCTAATTACACATTTTATGGTATTTAAGTATAGCTACTTATGATTTACAAACCGATCTCAAGTGATTATAATAAATGATACTGATATAATATATTCAATTAATACACACTGAGATGAATATAAATATCATTCGATAAAAGTATTATTCGTACTTGTGCTTCTTCTCCAAACCTACGAGTGGCGTAGTGGTGCTGTTCCAAAATCTTCTCAACCGAATGTCTTTTAGACTCGGAAGGTATGAAATGAATAGCAATGATATCATTCCAGTCAAACTTATTATATGGCCCAAACGGGTCAAGGATACAAGTTGACTTCAAGTATCTACAAAAGTCTATGGAATGTCATGTGTTAGTGCTACTATTTATATTGGACAGATATAAATATCACCTTGAAGTCGTCGATAGAAATCTAGGCGTAAAACTTTCGCAATTCTTCGCAGACAGTTTTCACAGTCGGAGAGATATCGACTGTATATATCCTGAACGTATCAACATGATTATAGGTAAACCGTACTGAATCATCCATATTGTTTCAAGATAAAGTGTTTGCAAAGTCAAAGACTAAGGATAGTCTAGAATGTCCAGAATTTTAGCTGTTTGGTTTTTAGAAACAAAAGGTTTGATTTTTCAACTGTCGGCATTTACAGAGAGTCGGTTAGTAAAAGCTGAATGCGTTGTTCCCAGCGCATGAAACCAGCAGCAACTACAAAGGTGAACTATTTTAGTAACAGTTGATGGAGACGTCCGTAAACAACCTGAAAACTTCTGGTCACAATGCTTTTGTTTAATCTACTATTTTAATCTGCTCGTTAACTCTCAACATTGCTTTCGAAAACTACTTCTTTGCTATAATTTATATAATCTAGACTCAAGTCTATCTAGGGATAGAGCTCTCCTTCATCGATTTTGACAATGGCCTTGTCATTCCATACTTTTAGTTAGTTTGCTTATCTGGTTGCATCAACATCCAGTAGTTGAGCTCTTGTCTTTGCCTCCAGTCTAGTGTAATTATTCAGTTTTATAAATATATGGTCTATTACCTAACCAGCCAGAATTCCACTGATCAATCAATTTACATACAATCAGGATGACACAATGTGTTACGTCCAAGATCTTATTGGTGCATTCTAGATATCATATCTAAATTTAGTGAGCTAAGGTCCATGATGAGGCGCCCTGGTTTAAGAGTGACCTCAGGCCATGTGCATTTTACTACCCCACTCTTGAGAGCTGCTATGAAATTACGGAAGAAAGAGGAGAAAAAGAAGCAAGTTACGTAGCAATTTAGTGGAGCAGGAGACTGGGTGATACGGTCTCCCTGTAATTTTGGGGTTCCTCGGGAAACGATCCAAGATTCCACTGCTGGTCTTGCTCTGGGTATCCTTCGTCATTGAGAAAGTATTCCTCAACGTTTTGTACAATTTCAAGTCCATCTTATTATTTTCAAATTGTACGACACCTGGATGATGGCCAGGAAGCTGTACGCACCAATGACCATATATAGTCCCCCATCATTGCAGTGTCCCATCTTACTTGATATCTTTTCTTCATCGTAGTAATATCCTGATGGACTCTCTCACCATGTTCCTCACTTACTTGACATAAGTTTTCACGAAAAAAGTCTAAATGCGAAGGCGAAAAGTGTGCCTGTAATGACATTCTATAGCCTGAATTCTTATAACTCCCAATACGTTTTGCTACGAGCTGCTTGTAGTTTGGGTCTTTGTTATTACTAAGGAACCCCTTGACAATATCTCGAAATGCACACCATCACTCAACACATTTTCAAGTTTCACTGACCTGAGCATTTCCCTTACTTGTGTCTTAGTAAATATATCATCCTTAACTTTTTCCTCAGATAGCTTTCGAAAGAGTAGGCAAATCTCTCAAAATGCTTCTCCACCACGATCTAAAGCCTTTACAAACAGTTTGACCAAACCATGCTTTATGTGAAGTGGAGGTAACAACACTTTTGCAGGCTCTACAAGAGGTTGTCATAACATTTAGCTTTCCTAACTGAAGATCTTCTCGTGGGGGCCACTCAGTCTTCTGATAAAGTTCATGATCAGTCCTACTGTCCCATGGGCAAAGAAAACACGAATATTTAGTGTACCCACCCTGTAATCCAAGTAAGAAGGGAAGCATTTTAAAATCACCACAAACATCCATTTCAAATTTATCATAGTTTACTTTCTTAAGAAGCTCTTTTACATTGCTATATTCTTCCTTCATATATACCGAGTATGCAATAGGGTGAGGTGCACACTGGTTTCCATTGTGTTATAAAGCAGATTTGAGGCTTTTTGTAGATCTATCAATGAAAAGTCGCCATTCTTCAGGGTTGCGATCAATTTCAATAGCTGTAAACAAGCAGAAGCGTAGATCCTCACTTATGTCAAAGTATACTTCGAATTCCTCATGGCGCCTCCTGTATACTCTTAATCTACAGTACTTTCCCATGAGATTCCATTCATTCAGCCTGGATGCTAAAAGCTCAGCTCCATAGCGAATAGTGAAACGCAAGTCCCTAATGAGATCATCTGGTTCACGTTGATTTGGAAAGTGTGAATAGGTGCTCGTTCCTGGCTCATCCATTTCTTCATTGTCGCCATCTTCAGATTCTCCTGCTGAGACCTCTATCATATTCTCTACCTGAAAAGTTAAAAAATTTGCATTTAATAGTTGAAAGATAGTTGAAAGACTAATAAGAGTTTCATGTCCAATCACATATTTCAATATTGATTTTGCTACCGTGTATGACATTTAAATTTGCTATTAACACTTTGATAGGATGTACTAACATTTTCTGACGGCTGCGGAAACGGTAAACTATCATCATGTGGCACATGTGCAATGGATGATTCAATGCTGTGATCCAGAAGGGCTTTTCTTCCCTTAACTATTCTGTACTTTGATATATAAACCATGCAAAAATAGCAATCATTATGATGATTTTTTGGCTCTCGCCAAACTCTTGGAATAGCAAAAGGCATGGCTTTTCTTGCACCATTAGGCCATCTATCTAAATTTAATAGGCTAAAATACAGTTTACAAGCAATCTAATACTTAGAACCTTTTACAATTGGGTGGGGTAGTGGCAAAGGCAACAGCGAAATATCTTCATGTAACACAACACAAACATCTAAATTGGTACGGCTTTTCTAAGCATGTGGGCAGTATTTCTCAGAACAATCTGCTTATATCTCTCCTCAGTTCTTTGTTGATTTCTTTATCTTTCATTGATTTTTCAAATGAAGATACCACATGAATCATGCAGAAAGTCTACTTCCTGTTCTCAAACACCAAGATATCTTGTCTCTTATGTCCTAGTATATGATCCGTTTTCACAGAAAAGGTCGAGGAAATTTTAACCTCATCATTCTCAGTCGCATTTTCAGGTGCATGTTCATGCTACTTGTGTCCTGCTTAAAGTCGAAGCTTCTTACACATTTCCCAGTGAATGATCTTTGCAACATTATCATGTCTCCAAGATTTGTACTGTTTCTGTGCGAGTTTAGAATTTTCGCTTACTATGTGGGTTACTGTTTCGTCTCGTTCATAGCAGAACCTGAACAGAGGAGTCACATTGATTCCTGCCCTACATTTTGCACTATTCGTCTAGAAGACTCGACTTTGAACTGTCATAATTAATCCTTCTGTCTCGTTTTTCAGAATTCTCTTTTCTCAACCAATTCCACGTCTCCTTGCCTCTTTCTACCTCAGTATTCTTCGTGAATTGGGGGAGTAAAGGTGTTTTCATATAACTTTGCTTTCTCTTTTCAACTACTTCAGCTTTTGTATGTAATTCACCTAATATATTTGCATTACTTACTGCTATTAGCAATTCTTCAGTGTTCTCTTTAACATACTGACTGAGAATTTTCACTTCCTTGCTCACACTGATCCTCCACATTGATCATTCCTTTTCCTATGGCTTTACGTTTCATGTACAGTGTGTCCACATCTGGCCTTTTATGCAAAACCTTTTACATTACTCTCCGAGTTTTCGATCAATATCTTGCAGTTCCTCTCTTCGAAATCACAAGGCTGTCACGTATCACACGATTGACAGAGCCCTTGAATTTATTACCTTTACAGTGTTTCCGGCATTTAACTTAGATTTCAGCACCAACTTGATCCTTCTGAAGTATTCCTTTAATTTGGTTTTCTTCATTATTCTAGTTTTGATGCTATCTAATTCCAACATTCCACATTATTTATGCCCTTATATTCTGGACCTTCTTCTTCTTCTTCTTCTTCTTCTTCTTCTTCTTCTTCTTCTTCTTCTTCTTCTTCTTCTTCTTCTTCTTCTTCTTCTTCTTCTTCTTTTGTTATTATTATTATTATTATTATTATTATTATTATTATTATTATTATTATTATCATCATCATCATCATCATCATCACCATCATCATCATCATCATTAGCACCTTCTTTCAATTCTGTTTCCATTCTTTCCGAGTTTCTTCCTGACACTGAGGGCAGAGAAACGTACTGTATACATTGGTAGGCCATTAACAAAAACACACCAGATTGTTCATTTACAAAGTCATGTTATACAGAAAAGAGGGAAGGCAGAGAAAAAAATAGAAAGTAAAAAATAAAAGAGAGATCGTTCTTAAATAATTTTCAGTTCCTTTTTTGATCATTCTAAGTGCTCCTACAATCACTGGTATTGTAACCGTCTTGAGATGCCGCACCTTTTCGATTTCAATTAACAAATCTTTATATTTTCTGAGCTTATCAAATTCTTTTGCCGAGATACTATGTCAATCAATAAACAGACTTTATTGTTTTGATCTTGCACAACAATATCTGGTTTATTTGCTTTGATGGTCCGGTCTGTACATACTGGGAAGTCCCAAAGAATAGTTACATTTTCTCCCTCAGTTACTGCATCAGAGTTGTGCTTGTACCTTTTGTCTGCAGTTTTGATTTTATAATACCGACACATTATCCAATTTAGATATTGGTCAACTCTGTCATGTCTTGATTTGTACTCTACAGCTGCTAAAACCTTACATCCAGAGATTAGTGGTTCACTGTTGCTATCTCTTCGTTGCGGTATCGGCACTTCGAGTCTACACCATATTTCATCACATTGGCTTGATAGTTCCGGTTCAATAAGCTCTGATCTTGGGCAGCCAAGATAAAGCCTTCACTCTCTGCCTTTAGCCTTGAGCTCGTAACCACTGGTGGGTGTTTTTTCTGGTCTACATCAGATTGTTTGCTACGGGCCACATATTTGCCATACAGAGGAGTTTGTTCCCATCTATCAGCCAATTGTTCAAACGCAATTTACTTTCCTATTGATTTTACCTTCTTTGCAACAAAAGTTGCTGTACTTCCATCATACTGTTCAGCCTAGGTATTATCCATAAACTCACTTGAAAATTTCTTGCTTTCCTTCATAACAGAGTGAATCTTTTTACGCCTTTCATGGTTTTCAACGAGCTTTAGCATCTAATCGTTAGATGTTTCAAGACATTTGACCAGTCCAGTTGTGGTGGTTTTGTAAGAAATTTCGAATTGGATCAAGCTGCGACCTCATTGAGCTCTGGTAGGTAAAGACGATCGGCGCCTGCCTTTCAGTGGTGTATCTTATTGCAAGTCAGTAGCTTACGGATTTTCCTCTCAATCTTCCTTCTTTCGCTCATATTCCAGTTAAACACATTGAAACTGAAAATAACAACCAGAACTGCTGAGGAATTTATAGCTAATACCTTGCTAAGTGCATTTAACTCGGATTTTAGGACTGCTCGATCTCCCCTGAAACATTCCTTCCTGATCTTCTGTTTCATACTTGCTGAATGCCAGAGCATACACGCTGAATGACAGAGCCCTCATTTATTCCGAGGTATATGTAAGTTTGTTTCTGCTCGAGTTCTTTTATGACTGTGTCAACATCCAACACTACTGAATGTGAGATTTTCAATTTCCCTTTCTGGAAAGTGGCCTTAGCACATTCATCAAGACCAAATTCCATCCCGATGTCATTCCTGAATGCTTTCACAGTTGATTATCGTCTTTGTCATATAAAAAAGATGAGTTATTGTCTAGTCGCCAATTTCATATGCATACCTTGTTTTGTTAAATTCACTTGTAATGGGGTATTAGGGCTATGCAGAAAATTAAAACTTAAAGTGAGTCACCTTAGAAAATGCCTCTTGACAACCGATGTTGGTATGTTTAACGGTTCGGTAAAAGAACCGATAGAATAAGTACTAGGCTTACAAAGAATAAGTCCTAGGGTTGATTTGTTCGACTAAAGGCGATGCTCCAGCATGGCTGCAGTCAAATGACTGAAAAATAAAAGAATAAGAGAAAGCTAATTTAATCTATACAGCGGATTATCCTATAAACACACGCTCTCTGTATCACAATGACAAAGAATTTCAACAAGGAAAATATAATAGTCGCATATTAAATACTAAGAATTGAATAAACCCTATTCACAGCGCTTTCCGCGATACTCATAGACAAATTCAGTGAATATGCATGAATAAGCAGCTGGATACGTTTTCATTAAAATGTTCACTATTATCAGCATCGGTTCAAGGTGCCAACGGTATTATAACAAAACTGAAAAGTTACATAAGTATGAGAATTGGCAATAAAAAGTTATTGACTGAACGACTGTAAATCATAGAGAAAAAAATAATATGGATACCTACACATAGGCTGATTGATTAAAAAGTGAAGTATAACTACGAAGGAAAATTGGGAAATATCACAAAAGAGCAAAACAGAGAGAAGACTCAACGAGGTTACTGGAGAATAGCAATTATTATTCCTGTTATACCACTGAAAACTCTGGTTATGAAACTAATGAATTAGATTAGAAACGGCATAACTGTCAACATTAAAGTGGATATAGATATGATATTTGTATTTACTGTATATATTTTTGGAACTACATTCCAGACTGACGTTGATTATAACACTGAGCAATTAGATGAACTTCATGGTGGTAATCACGAAGTTTTTGAGAAATGCCCAGACAGTACTTCATATTGCATAAATTTTAAAATTCTGACATTTAAATATTTATTTACACGGTTTTCTATTATTTAATTAAACTAAGAAAAGAAAAGAGAAAAAATCGTAAGATTTACTGCTGAAAATAATTACAAGGGCAGAATGATACTCAAAGAAAACAAAAATCGTGCATTATTCGTGTTTTTGAATTATTTTGTACGATACTAAGAATATTTTTTTTACTCCAACATCTTCCTAATAAGGAATAAAATTGCAAACACATATTGTGAAATGAAAGAAAGTGCTTTCCTTTAAATGAAAGTGCTTTCCTTTAAATGAAAGTGCTCTCCTTTGTAGAGAAAGAATAAATATAATTCACTATTTTTATTCTAGTATGTTTAGTTGCACTTTTCCTAATGATGTCTTACTAATGATGTTTTACCACAAGTGTCCACCAATCAAGTCACTGTGTTGTTCATATTTTATTGCAAATTACGGTTGACCTAGTCAGGAATAGACAGTCACACTGGTTACACTAGTGGCATTTATTAGTGTGGCTGCGAACCAGCAGAATGGTCCTGGACAGTACACACAGACACACAGAAATACATGCACACACATACACAGACAGAAATACATACACACACACACACACACACACACACACACACACACACACATATATATATATATATATATATATATATATATATATATATATATATATATATATATATATATATATATATATATATATATATATATAAAATATATATGTATATATAATATATACGTATGATATATATACCGTTGCTAATATGCAAAAGTATCATAATTGACTAAGTGTAAAGTGGGAGGAATGAAAGGTTTTTTTTCTTTTTACTGCTCCTAAAGTGGATGTAGTTTTGCCTTATTGAACTACTTTAACTATTTAAAGTGTTTAATTATTTAAATTGTTACCAATTGTTGATTTGTTACCAACTTTTACTGTTTTCCGCATCTTTTCAACACACTACCTGCGTTTTACACATGGATACCAAACCGAAAAACGAGATACAGGCAATTCTATTAGACGAACTATATCAGAAAATGTTCCCCTCCCTCCCAAGTCGCGAAAGGAGGGAAAAGGAGGATATACCCTAATAAGAAATGCAAAAGTAAACAAACCTGCAAGATAGTTATAACAAAGTTAACTTTGAGTCTGTGACCAGTGACACCAGCGAAAAGGGGCAGGTCGGCCCGGACGAAGAGAAATACAAGTGTTTAATACAAAAGGAGGAAGCCAATGTAAAACTGACCCCACCTGAGGAAGTGATACAAATCACAATCATGCAAACAATAATGTACAAAACGTTGTCGCTCAAAACGAAACATAATTGAAATGGCTTCTAAAGATGCAATCGAAAAATGCTTTCAGCCGATATGGCTGAAGAAAGCGCTTCGGAAAGCCAGAAGAAAGTGCTTCGGAACTTCCGAAGCAAGGTTCGCTTCCGAAGAAGAAGTCAAGAAGCATTCGACAACTTCCCTGCTGCCAATATATTTAGGCAAGCGGGCATCGAAAATCAAAATAGGGGAAATTCCACCAGAGATCGACGTGGTGCTGCTGGTGGCAGCTGCACAAAGCCGGATTTCACGGGAGGGCTGTAATCAGAAAACCACTACTTTCAAAAACAAATGTTGCAAGGCATTTAGTGTGGAGTAAAACCCTGCATAATTGGTCCCTAGAGCAGCAGAAGAATGTTATTTTTTCGGACGAATCTTCTTTTACCTTTTTTCCGACCACCGGCCGATTATACGTGTGGAGACAGCCAAAAGAAGTATTTGACCTAGACTTCTTTCTTCCAACTGATAAACATGGAGGAAGATGTGTGATAATCTGGGCGGGGGGCTATATCTTGGAAATCAGCCGGCCCAGTGGTTTCCCTTCATGGTAGAATTAATAGTCAAAACTATTTAAGCATTTTATCTGATCAAATTAATCCTATGGTTGAGGAACTGTTTCAGGATGACAAGGCACCAATTCACACATCTAAAGTTGTTACTGAATGGCATGATAAACATTCTAGTGAGGTTGAACATCTTATCTGGCCACCACAGTCCCTAGATCTCAATATTATTGAACATTTATGGCGCATTTTAGAAAAACGAGTACGTAGTCGATATCCTCCACCATCATCTCTACAAGAACTGGAGACTATTTTAGCCGAACCATAGACAAAAATTCCTTTGGAAACAATTTAAACTTTGTACGAGTCCATACCTCGTAGAATTCAAGCTGTAATTACTGCCAAAGGCATCTTGTTTTCTAATATTATTGATTACAAGGTGTCTCCAATTTTCAGGGTGGCAAATGCAATCTCCTGATGTTAAGTATTACTTTTTGTGAGAGGACAGCTTTATTTAACTTATATGGTCTGGTCCAAATGTAGTTGAACCACAATTTTATGCTGTGGTGATGGATAAAATCAAGACCTTCGGAAACTCCCATTGAGTTATAGCTAGAGATTATAATCATAGTCTGTAGCAGTCTTTAGGCACTTACAATAATCAACATATAAACAATTGTTTTACATTAGCAACAGTTTCAGCTTATCAATAATACTTTGTTAGGTACATAGAATCTTAACTCCATGCATGTATGATATTTTCAGCCAGAAATATTCTTGTAAAACTGTCGTATTTGGGACCTACTATACTTTTGAAAAAAGCTAAACAGTTGTATAACACTTTGACAGTTTTCATATCTTGTCATTTGAAGCAGCTGGACATACGAAAGTTTGACAAAAAACCGGCTTTTACAAGCAAAATTAAATATTGAAACAACAAATGCATTTGACCAACTTTGGACACACAGCGGTTTAACATAATAGCAACGATACGTGAATATGTGTCTGTTTGTATGTATATACATGTGTGTATATGCATATATGTGTATACACACACACACACACACACACACACACATATATATATATATATATATATATATATATATATATATATATATATATACTGCCATGATCACTGCTTACTTTTTATTCTCCTGGAATGATAAATTAAATACGTCTACTACACTGGAATGGTGGGACTAAATTCATTTGCAGAATATACTTGCTTCATCTCTTGACTATGTTTAAGTCCCTTTTTCCAGTTTAACATTACGACTTATCTTTAGCGGAATTTGCACCGTTGCGAGCAATAGAATTAGGATTGTGGTTTGATAGTGCAATTCTTCCCTCAGTCTTGAAGCGTTTATTAAGAAACAAAAGAACATAAACATTTCACTGGATATTGTGCTCTGTTGATATGACATGTCTCGTTCGATCACATTCATTTTGATTTGTTTCATGTTACTGTTCTGTCGATGCATTTACATTTAAGGTTTAACATTATATATTTCAACTTGACTTGTATTTGCTGTATAAACTTTTTGATTAATTTTATGTTGGTAGAAATTGGTGAAAGTACATTATCTATCCCATTTCATCGTTCCGAAATTTGATGTCTTAGCAAATGAATTGTAAAAACCTTTATAAAGAAACTTTTGGTATAACTTTTGCAGTATATACTGAAAACATTTTCTTTTCTTATATTGACTACAAATTTCACTGTTCCAATCTTGATAAGTTGTGTCAGATGCCTTTACATCAACCAGATTAGTTCTGAGACATACTTTTGTTCAGAGTGTAAGATTTGTCACTGTCGTTCCATCTTATGCAGACGTCAGTTAATGATCAGTTTATTGCTAATTAAATCTCTGTGTCACTCCTAAAGCAACAGCGTTTCCAATCCAATATTTCCGCTATGTATTTAGTCATATTTTAGATAGTTCTTTCATATTTTCAATTAATAACCCGCATTTTCCTTCCATCATGGCGTAGGATATTTATTCTGTGTTTTCTTTTATTATCAATTCATCAACAATACGATGTTCGGAGATATATAAGCAATTGCATTAATATTCCCAGTGCTAGTATTACTGAGCCTTCATAACTTTATTCATATCATTCAACTTTCTCATTTCAGTCACGAACAATTATCTACCTCAATTATTCATTTTGTGTTTCGAATTCCATTTAGTTATTCAATTGACGTTTTCTCATGTCTTTCTTCTTTCATTATTGTAAAAATCGACTCACTATCCATAGAACTAGAGGGTGTGAACTGCTGAAGGGAAAACGATTTTCATTTATTAAACCTGGAGAATTTGTTTTTTATAACATGGAAAGCCGATCAGGTTATCATTACTGGCCACTTGTGCCTCCGACATAGTTTCTGTTCCCATTTAAGGCTTTCGAAAATATTACAATATTTTATTTTACTTGCTGTAGAGAGAGAAAGAAGGGGAGGAAAGAGAAAGAGAGAGGGAGAGAAAGTATTTTAGGTTGCACACAATCAAATTTTACTTTAAGTTTTTACAATAAAAATTTTCAAAATTGCAGTTATTTCGTAAGTTTGTTTTTATCCCTAAATTAAGTATAACATAAGCAAAAGCTGTGTAACAACGATACATAAATATTTATTTAGAAGGAGAGCTAATAAGACAATATTCTTTTTCTACAAATATTGTTTTTTAAATGATGATATATCTCTCCTTTTCTTCCAATTTCATGTAGCTATATCAATAGTGCCTCTGTATGTAGGAAATATAAACGAAGTACACTTTTTGTGTCAATTTCAACAAAACGATCGAAATAACGTTATTGCATCGCTAAAGCCGCCTCCCTTTAATCAATCAATTTGATCAATAAATTTGATCTACAAAACTTCTGTCAGGAATGTGTGGAAGCAGCATGTCTGTATTGAAGTGGATTTACCTGAAATGAATCACTTAGGGATTTAAAATAGAAGAGCAGCTAGAACCCATAAACGCGTTCTGAATGATGTAGTTCAAACTGCACTTCGGCCATGGAGTTTGATTCTATTCTTAACGGCAATCAATGTATAGCTCATCTGAAAATAATGTTTCTAGATACTGGTCTATATATAATATATCCCCATTGTGCATGTCTACATTGTATGTGTGTATGTATACACCCCCCCCCCCCCCACACATATATATATATATATATATATATATATATATATATATATATATATATATATATATATATATATATATATATATATATACAGGTAATATCATAGAAAAGAAAGGACACGACACAATTAATAGGGTAAAGATTTGAGACTGAATAATGAAATAAAATAGCTATAGCTCCTTCTATCGATTCATCAAGCTAAAAAAGGAAATTTCAAATATTACTTATTCAGTGTGTGTGTATGTGACTGTGTAGATATAGCTTCAGACAGGCAGACAGACAAATAGATCTTGACACATTGTTTAAGGTTGATATAGTTATTCATATCGGTGCACTTTTCATCTATTCGTTTTCGTTCTTTTGTTTCTGTTGTTTTTGTTAGACTGTTATTTTTTTTACCACAGTTTGTGTTTATTAAGTTTAAATGCGATTATTTGCTAGTGAAAGTGTATTTATTAAGTTTAAATGGTACTATTTGCATGTAGAAGTGGAGTAAGTTAATGCGCCGAAAGAAGTGCTTTTTTGCGCTATTTCTTTTGCATCTTTTCTTTCTGAGTTCTAATCCAACTAAGAACAACTTTGCATTTAATACCCACGCAATCGTTGCTATTTTCGTCCCTCCAATTTCAAACCTAATCTAAATTTGAAACAACCATTTACCATCAGATACACCCAACGAGACGTATTTACGAAAACCAAGTGGTATATCCGGTGCTAAGGTACTTACTCTATTAAATCAATAAATGTTTAATTAATTAAAATTCCATCTGTGACAAAGAGAAATAACCATTAGCTTAATTATTAATCTTGATTTAGAAAAGTTGAGGAGACAATCCTGTAGTATCTACTGGTTAAAATTAATTGCAATAGAATATGATGAGATAAATTGAAATAAATATAATTAGCCAATATATCATAATTGTTCAATAGTGGTAAAATCTATAGTTTGTTGATAAAGTCTAAGATAAAGATAAGTCATAATTTTTCCTTCTCAACTTGTACTCTGCGATAATTACCTAATGGAAACTTATGTGGAATCAATGTAGTGGATTGTTCATAGACTTAAGGAACAAAAGTTGCAATGTAATTACCAGAATATATAAGAGATATTTCTGTCAATTAGAAGCAGTTTCTACTAGTTGCATGGTTCGTGTATAGGAAAACCAAAAACAAATAGTTTGTTATAGTGCTGTTTTCGTTTCTTTTTAATACAAACCCACCAACCCCACCAAGAAGCGTGAAATACAAAATATAGTTTTTAGTATTAAATCCAAATATAATTTGTTCTATATAATCGCCAGCGAGTATGTATTATTATTACAATTATTACTGAAGATGTTGCACAGTATCCAGTATCATGATGTTGTGGATTGAAATTATTGTGTCTACCGGAGGTTCGTACTGTCTGTCAATTCACAACAAGGACCTCAGTCAGACAATAATTTTCGCAATATGCGTGCAATTCCAAGTAAATCCATCTTTTGCAATACACCTAGATTGTATGGTATTTCTAAAGTTTCCAGATATTTTTTCGTGCTGGGTGGTATTAAAGCCAATGCTCTAATAACAACAGGGACAATCATTATGTTTGACTCTGGTAGCTGCCACATCTTGGCGATTTCAATTCTCAAGTCTCTATGTTTATCAATCTTTTATCCTTCTTCCATGATAATATGTTGCTCCCCTGGCGCTGACACGTCAACTATTAGGCAATCTGTTCGAGCTTGTGAAGTAGTCAAGGATTCAGAGTGAAAAGGTTGCGTAGTCTGACATTCATTAAGGGAGTGCAGAAAGAATTTAAGTTTCAAATAGTTTCAAATAACCTACTTGTAGGTTAATGTCGGCACTGTAAGATTCTTGTCGCCAGTATTATGTTGTGATGGTATTCCGGGTCTTATAATTTTTTGACTCGTCTATCTTGCTATCAATGATAGTTCCACAAGACAATGACTATGAAACGTCCTACAACGACTGACTGTCTTACTTTATAGTGACTCTCATACCACTTTTTCACATGGGAAGGGGAGTGCCATTTTCACTACAGCAATAAATGTGTCAACATCTAACACCAGTGAATCTGAAGTTTTCAATTTCCCTTTCTGGAAAGTAGCCTAGGCACATTTATCAAGATAATTTCCATCCCGATGTCATCACTGAATGCTTTCACAGTACGTAATAGTCCTTCAAGCCCATTATTACCTTCACCATAGAGTTTAAAGTTATCCATATAAAATAGATGACTTTTTTTTTTGTCGCCAATTTTGTGTCCATTCCCGGTTCTATTAAGTTCACTTGTAACGGGTATTAGGGCTATACAAAAAGTTAGAGGTGAAACAGAGTCACCTTGGAAAGTGTTGCAGTTGATAATAATATTGTCTACAGTATTTCACACTGACATGTCATGCTTCAAGAAGTTTGAAATTACAAGGCCTTTTTATAATCAATCCATGCAGAACTGAGATTTCTGCGTTTGTTATGACAGTTCTCAAGGATCATGCGATTGATTCAGAGTTGGTCTTTGCATCCATATGAGCCTCGTGGGCAGCCTTTTTGTCCAGTGGGAGAAAAATATCGTTCTGTTCCATAAATTTATGTTTTCTCCACGTGGATGGATGTTAAAATTTTATACGTGGTAGACAGATATGCTATGGGACGATAGTTTTACGGAAATTTGGTTTCATTGCTGTTTGGGAGTAGGTAAGTAATATCTTTTGCTAACCAATCAGATGATTTCTTAGGATCTCTCATAATTTCATTGACAACTTGAACTAACGTTTCGTGTGCGCAGGGAGCGGTACGAGCCAGAAATCTGGAACCCTATCTTCATCAGGGGATTTCTTCTTATGAGCCTTCGTGAGTGTCATCTTTAAATATGTGAAGGTTGGTGGGGTATTATTATTATTGGGTGAGAGAGCAGTGCATGCCATCACAGTGACACTGGGGTAAAATATACGAAGCCCAATATACCCATCATGACTACTCGTCTGATAAGGGTACACCAGGCACAGGCATCACAACCATATGCGCACGACATGGTGATCTCATATCAAGATAAACAGTGCATGACCTCGCAGGTGGGGCTCAGTTAGAATTTTCTTCAGGTCGAGTAGCCCATTCCGCTCAAAAGGTCCCTGAATAAGGTTTGTTTAAGGATGTTGAGGAAGACACCCATGTTTCCAAAGGTGAATTATTCAAACCCCAACGAATTCCTCTCAACACATGTCTATGATGCTCCCCTACTGCTTCTGCTCATGATCATCATGATCAGAGATGCACATATCGTTAGCCACCAAAGGACATGCTCAGCTGGTTACGGTCAAACAGCTGACAAGCAAATCTGTGGTATTGAGCAGAATATTTGCTGTAGCCCATCTTTTATACCAAGACAAAACAATGTACATGATAACACTTCCAATCAATTAAGATCAGAAGCTATGAGAGCTACTGCCTGGTACTGCATCGGCGTTTATTATTATTATTATTATTATTATTATTATTATTATTATTATTATTATTATTATTATTATTATTATTATTATCGTGTTTACCGTTTCGTACTGTGTTTAGCGTTTCAAACAAGAATATATTTACCCATCGGCGATACTGCCATGTTCTAGAGGTGTGTATGCGGCTTTCCTTTGGTGGGAGCTTAGGCTAGTGTTTATATGTTCCATTTTATTTCTCTGAGGTTCCTTTTTTTTTGCTGTTATTTGTGATGTTTTTCGTGGAGACATTCGTGTTGCACACACACACACACACACACACACACACACACACACACACACACACACACATACTAGTTATACAGTTTTTTTTGCAATAGTGTTATTGGTTAGTTCTCCAACGGGACATTCACAGTTTTACTGCATTGTAGATGGTGAGAGAGACAAAGAAGATCCGTGCAATCCGGGTAAAACGCATTTTACAGGGAAACGTAGTTTGAAAGCAACAGTGTATTGATTTCATCAAAGATACAACTTCTGCTGATGTACATCGGCGAGAGATTTACTAAGATAACAGGAAAAAAATCAATGCCATAACTAAAATAATATAATAACTTTAGGAATTGAGAGGTGAGACGTTTCAAGAAAGACTACATATGTACAAAATGCAAGAATACAAGTGGGGTGATTTATCAGTGGTAACTATAAAGGGTCGGCCTGACATAAAATATCAATGAATGCACACAACTTTGCAAAATACTTTACAATTACAATTCAGCATTAGATTAACGTCATCCGATACGTAAAATAATTTGTTTCATTTTAAGATTGTAACCTTGAAAAGAAAAAATTACAGTTATGTATTTAAGAGATGAGGAATTATTAGCAAAATGTGGAACCTGAAGACTAAAACAATACCTATTGTCATAGGTGCCCTTGGAATGACAGCGAAACGGGCTGATTACTACCTACCTCAGATACCAGAAAACCCCAAAATGGCTGAAGTTCAAAAGATAGTGCTCATGGGAACTGCCCATATCCTGCGTAAAATACTGTCTATGTGATCTCAAATTTTAAAACAGACACATAATTTTCTTATGGTTTCTTAAACATTCTCTAGAACAACACTATGTACAAATCCAAATATATGGTACCCTAGGCATAACACCTACATGAACTTCTAACTTGTTGTCTCTTGAGGTCTCTGGGTGAGACTTGGATCCAACTTGTACAAATGCAACACAAAATTCAAACATAAAATAATAATAATAATAATAATAATAATAATAATAATAATAATAATAATAATAATAATAATAATAATAATAATAATAATAACAACAACAACAGCATCAAAAAATACCTTAGGAATGAAAAGCCAGATTCGAAATTTCCCCACGACACCTGATGATGGCTGGAGGGTATATCAGTTAACAACAAACATGATGAGGACAAATATCCATCAAATGTAAATAAAAGAAAATTTAATATTCCTTTTTCTGATAGTATACCTGCCGGAAGGGATATTTGCTCAGCATGCATGTACGCCAGGTTCAATTGATGGTGGCTCCAGCGCATGGACATAATTGTATAGTTTAATCTAAACTGACAAGACAACCTAATATAGTAGCGCCAGGTCAAAATGTTTCAAAAATTATCCATAATGCACAACATAAATTATCTCCAGAAGGGAAGTATTTGACGCTTTCACAAGCCGTCATTAGATATATCCTCTGCTAAGCCTGAATGGAACGCAAAAGTTGACTTTCCATCAACTGCAAGGTTCAGCTGGAAGAGTGAATGTGGACGTTAAATGACCAACCTCCCACTGTGCTCGACCTATGGTGGCAATCATTTAAGGAACTACGTTCTAAAATGCGTCCTGAACTATGGCGACTACAGCTATATATTGCGTTGTGGTGTGTAAAAATAAAACGCTAACATACAAGATGGAGTATGTATTTGATTCAGTACTTGACTGTCCATGCTCTCTTTGGACTCAGGATTTATGAAACAGAAAGTAAATTCCAAAAAGTTTTCAGCAGAAAACATACAGAAACGTAATTAAACGCTGCATGATATTTGGCTATATATTCTACCGTTCCTGGCAATCCAGAATCCAAAATATTTTAATGATAATAAGCAGGGGCATGAGGAGGAGGAGGAGGAGGAGGAGGAGGAGGAGGAGGGGGAGGGGGGAGGGGGAGGGGGAGGGGGAGGGGGAGGGGGAGGAGAAGAAGAAGAAGAAGAAGAAGAAGAAGAAGAAGAAGAAGAAGAAGAAGAATTCATTGGCGCGAACGGAGGTCAGAACGCAAACAACCGGAACAAAGCACTTTGCGTCTCACTAAATTTTCAGCCAGTTTGCTACGTTAATAACTCTATATAATATAAGCACAAGACCTGCAATTTTAAAGGAATGAATTCTACAAGAGTCACCATTTGTTTACATTAATTGGTTCAGAAGTAGGAAACTATTTTGCAAAGTCGTAATACAACAGCGATTAAGATATCCTCGTCCAAATCTACCAGAACGTATTGAGAATGAATTAGTACAACATATGCGTGCGTATGTGTGTGTGTGTATATATATGTGTGTGTATGCGTGTGTTTATACAACTTAAACAAATTAAGAAACGTTCCCCCACCTATAAGTGAATGAAATACAAACGCCATACAATAGATACAAAATACAACCAATGAAATAACACCCATGAACCAAATGACAACCAGTATAAAAACCAGACACCACGAATATCAACCACCGATATTAAGTCTTGTTAGTTACTCCTGATGATCGTAGTTTCGTGAACTTGAAGCAAACTTTCCGATCCAGTTTTAATACACACACACAAATAAACATAAGCATACTTATATACATACATACGTACACATACATACATACATACATACATACATACATACATACATACATACATACATACATACAAACATGCATACATACTTACATACATATAAACAACAGTAGCACTCCACAGATATGGTTATCGAAAGTATTTAAGAGTTTTAGACACATACAATGCGTGTGTTTATTTGAGTGTATGTGCGCGGCGCGCGCCACGTGTGTGTGTGTGTGTGTGTGTGTGTGTGTGTGTGTGTGTGTGTGTGTGTGTGTGTGTGTGTGTATTTGTCTGCGTTTGCGTGTAGCTGGTTTTTTTATTTTTTTACAGGTACAAAAGTTAAGACAATACACTGTAGAATATGTATAGCTTGGAGTTTGTTAAAATTGCATTTTGTACAGCCACTAAGGAATTTTTATGTGTACACACAGAAATATTATTATAATAGTCGTTGACTCTCTCCAATGAGGGACGGGGTCACCGACTGTTGAAGAGATTGCAAGAAGCAACGAAAACGTTAGAAAAAACAAATAAGTAAACGAGTGGAAATCGAATCGGTGATAATCGGTGTGTTAAATAGTAACGCATTAAAACAGATTAACTCACCCCAGACACGATGATATATATATACAGAGACATGCCAGAAGTAAATAGACACCCTTATAATCGTTAAAATTTATCTAAATCTGAAATTCTACATTCAAATTATTTATTAATTATTGTAATGTAAATATCTAATATTTTTTAGACATGCCCTTTGTATATTTCAATGCAAGGACCCTATTGATGAGATGACAAATATTCTCTTCGGGCATTTCTTGCCAAATTTCATGGAGTAATCTGAAAAGATCTGACTTTGAGGATGCTTTCTTGTTCTTTTTATGAAGTTTCTGTCCATATATTGTTTCGAATTTGTGTGAGTCTGTATAGAATAATATTTAAGTTGAATAAAATTAAAACATATTCTGGTTTTCACGTTTTTATATTATTCTATTTTAACAAAATTACCGCTTTCATATATAGTGTACTCATCGGATTTTAAGATACATATGTATGTATCTTTATATATATATATATATATATATATATATATATATATATATTACAAATTAAAAGGGTAAAGGTTTATCAATTTATTAATTTATTGATAAATCAACAATTAATAATTTTTACCAAGCTCTTCGGTATGTAAACACCATTATCGGTGGAGAACCTATTTAAAAGTTCTTATACTTTTATAAACATAATTAAGGGATCAGCAAGCATTTGCTTCACCACATACCGAAGTTCAGAAATAGCAGCTAAAAAATCTGAGTCTCAGGTTTTCTAGCTGCTATTTCTGAACTTCGGTATGTGGTGAAGCAAATGCTTGCTGATCACTTAATTATGTTTATATATATATATATATATATATATATATATATACACATACATACATATACACATATGTATTTATGTATGTATATGTGTGTATGCGTGAGAGTGTGTGTGTGAGCGCGTGAAGGTGAAATTTTGTGTCTGTATTGCATTCATATATCATAAAGTGATTAAATTAATTTAACTTAAACTGAGAATAAACAGTAAATTTGCAATTTAATTATTAAGATCAACCTGGTACATTATATTGTTTCCATGATTTGCTAATTCCGATTGGTTATACATTATTAACTTTTATCGTAGATCTACTGGTTCGGTGCATTCTTTTACCGGTAAATGAAAATCATACTGTGCTTCACCGCTAAAAGGTAAGATCGAACGGAAATATTCTTTTTTCTCAAATCCTAGTAACCGATATTTTACATTAATGTTTGAGAAAAGAACTGATCTTAAATTGTGCCCAGGATGGCCTTTTGTTGTATCCTGTAAGCGTTATATTTGTCATGTAGTAAACCTGTTATTGTTTAACTCCACTTTTATTTTACTTTTATTGTTACTAGTACAAATTTATTCCAATATATTTCAATACTCAGCCTTCTCGCTATTTTATCTTTCTCCTTTCCTCCCTTTTTTTTCTCTCGCTCAAAATGTTATTACTGCTACTTACCTCAAGGTTAAATCTGATAACGTAAATTTTCGATCTAAATTTGTCCATTTGTATACATTTTGCCTTCTCAGGCGCAGTGTATCCCATATTATGTTGACGAATGTGTGCTTCCTTTATCGAAGATATTTGATAGGATTTGAGAAAATTATGGTTGTTCTATTTATTATTGCTACAGACTGTAGGCTGCGTCGTTGAGTCGCTTTTCTCTATGTAGTGTGACAAGTTGTCAACTTGTGTGTATGTATATATATATATATATATATATATATATATATATATATATATATATATATATATATATATATATATATATATATCCAAGAGGATAGGTTCGAAGACTTTTCCATTCTTCCCGAGCGTTAAACTAATACACCTGCTTACTGTCCCTTCACCTGCCTTTGTCTTTTGTTTTCTGTAAATTTGAACTATATATATATATATATATATATATATATATATATATATATATATATATATATATATATATATATATATATATATATATATATATATATATATATACATATATATATATATATATATATATATATATATATATATATATATATATATACAATATATACACAGAAATAGGTATTTAATCGCACTTAAATCACACCTGCCTTCAAAACAGAAAGAGATTTCTATAATACAATAAAATCATAGATACCACTGCCAATATAGCTGGATTACTCTGTGGATAAAAAGTAACAGCCAACAACATTGACCAATAATATCAGCATTACTGAACTGTGTTACTAATATGAAAATCATAACTACTGAAAAAATCATCATTATAAGCAGAATAAATATAAAAATTATACATTTGAAGGTTACCTCATTAAAAAGATGGAAAAAGGTACGGGAGGGAAATTGAAGCAGATATTTAGAATATGACAGAAAATGCAGGCTTCAACGAAGCGAAATTCTTTATACTTAACGTTGACGTATATAACATAGTGAACATCAAATATCGTTTTAGAAATAGTTATATGGTGTGAAAACCCCAGTATTAGATCGATGTTATTTTGATGATAGGTTATTTAGAGAAGATAAATATACTGTATACATGTGCGTGTGTAAGTACATATATGGTATATATATGCATATGTATGTATGTATGTACGTATGTATGAATGTTTGTATGCATGGGTTTCAAGTTTTGATATAGCTCTAGTGGAGGTGTACGTCGGTTATATGGAACCCAGTATTCAACTGACACTTATTTTATCAACTTCAGCAGTATTTGGGCTCCTACCTCAAGACAGATAAAATGTCGCTCGGCGTGATAACGATTCTGCTATAGCTTACCACCTTACATCTGTGTAGGTATCAACATTATCCAATACATACGGAACTATTGACACTATTGTGTTCTAGTTTTATTATCTATCAATGGTTTTCTTCTCTTCGTAAGTCTACCTTTAAATTTTGCTTCAAACAGTAAAGTTCTGAAATACATCATCATCGTTTATATGCCTCATCTTTAGGGCGATGTGATACTGGTCTATGTCACTACTTTCTATGCAATCCAAATATAATTATTGTAGACGCTAGCACTGGAATCTAAATTTTCACCATTAAATATATAGAAGTAAGGTATTTATATATTTTTCATTCATATATACTAGCTAGTCTTATACTTTGCTATCATTATTCCTTCTAATATGAATTGTCTAATTTTGTATGTTTGTGACGGCCACAAGTGCTTGCCTATCTGATGTAGTACCGTATTGCATAGTGTAGAACATTGAAACTCTTCCTTATGGTAAATGCATAGTGCACCATCGCGAGAGTTTCCTACACGTATGGCCATGAAAGTAGTTGTTTCAATGAAGTTCTTAACTTTTAACTTTCCAATCGAATTTAGAAGTCACATTGGTCCTAAGTAGCTTCCTTACGTGTTTGTATGTTTACGGGCTGTTATGAAATCTTCAAACTTGATAACTTCGCAGTATAACATTAATGTAAATGTATTGCTTAATGTACATCATTTAATGTACACACACACTCTCTCTCTCTCTCACACACACACACATACATATACACCTGTGACAAGCTTGATGCTGTGGCTTTTACTTAATAGAAAATCTCTCTGAAGACATGATGTGTTAAAGAAAAAAGATTGAAGCGGAACCAACAAAGAAAAAAGACCAGATGCGTTTTATGGATAGGGTAAATACCCCCTTTGGTCATGAATGACCATGAGATTGCACCTAGAAAGTTACCCTCTAAGGCACAAGTCCAGGCAAGGTTGTTTATGGAAGATCAGCAGTCACCAATGCAGACCAGCCTACCCTCTCTACGCCACCGATGTTATCCAAAGGAAAGGCAAATGCAGATGCAGTTTGGCCGATGTCGCAACTCATTTCTACAGCTGAGTGTACTGGAACAACGTAAAATAAAGTGTCTTGCATAAGAACGGAACACACAGCCTGGTCTGGGAATCGAATTCATTGCTGCATGATTGTGAGCCCGACGCTCTAACTACCTTCACTCATGAATAATACATTAATTAATACGCCGAAAATTCGCTGGGGTGAATAAAAACAATGCATTATATGTTAGCTATGGTAAATATATGGGTATTTAAATTTAAAGCTGTTTCAATTTCGCTTGCTGAGTGGCTTTCCGAAATATCAAAGAATGTATTACCTATTATTTCCAATATAGCGGGTGGGACAGATTTCGTCTAGGCACGTGTTTATACGTTATTGACAAAGCTCAAAGAAGCCGAAATTTTCAGGTGTTCTCGTGTTTCATTCATGAAACGATATCCATCTCGTTCCGATATGTACTGTGTTTATATCATAGCAAGTATATGGACAGATTTTCTGTCAGACAAAAAAAGCCACATCATTCCTTTCAACAGTGTATATAGTTCAAGTATGATACATTGAATGCTATTTTAATTTGAAGTTCCTTCAATTGTGTACGCTGAGTTTTTATTCAGTCCAGAGGTGGATTATTTACAGTTTCCTATGTATAGGTGGTTTTATCCAGGTATGCAACTAGCGAGTACACATTGACTAGAATTAAGGAAACCATCTGGCGTTCTGTTGAGTTGATGCTTGTCTCGCACCGATTTATATTGTTTTTAACACAGAATAACTACAAAAAAACTATCTCTCTCACAAAACTGCAGCATCATATATATTCACAGTGTTCTGTTTCTGTGAAATATGTACTGATGTATTTTGTTATTTTCAGCTTACACAGATAAATTTTTCTAGTTACTGACTGCCAAGGGTGTTTGAAAGTCCGAATGTTTTACTTCAAAGTTTTATGGAATATATTGCAAACTTTGTAAACTCTACTTTTAATATACATAGGCTACAGCTAAACAGAAAAAACTTTATGAGTGAGACTTGCTTCAGGCGAGTGGAAAATCATTTATCTCCTTGAACATAACAATTTAACGCGTGCATAATTATATTGAAAGACTAAGTGGTTTTATCGCCTTCGTTTTATTTTCAAACTGATCACGTTATATTAAGTTATATTTACAAGCTAATGCACTTCATATCATCAGCGCATTACTTCAAGCTTCAGATAACATCGTGTTATCTACCGTGATTACTTTTGTTTAATTTTTCAGAGATCAACATTGTAAAATAGAGATTAATGCTCGTCGTCTATCTCACTATAATCATCTAATAAAGAAGAACTGATAAAATTGAGTATTCAAAAATACGATTGCTAAAATGCTATTATAAATGTTTGTATTCTGCGCAGTATTTGTAACAGATAACTGTTTCGTCAATAAATTAGACAACTTAATCAGTGGGAATCGATTTTATAAATGCACACTAAAATATCGAATTGTTTTGCATACAGGACATGTATCGCTTCATAACGTTCAGCTCGGAATTGAATACTAGTGAAAGTCGACTGAAGGGAACTTCGTGCAAGATCATAAAAGAATTTACAGAAAGAAGAATATTATCAGTTTGCGAATGTGTGTGTGTATGTGTGTGTGTGTGTGTGTATGTGTGTGGGCATGTATGTATGTAAATGTATGTATATATATAGACATACATTCATATATGTAGACATATATATACATATATATACACACACACATATATATACGTGTGTATATATATATATATATATATATATATACATATAAGAATTTTCTGAATAACCTTTGCATAGTTCAAGAAAGATCAACGTAAGGCACACCAGATATATGAGACATGAGATATTTTATCGTGATGTAACTATATACGAGAGAACGTGTCGTTAGATAATATTTGTTCCAATTCATAATTGTCAAATATCGATATGCAGTGATGTTAAAGATCGTACAAAACGTATATGTTTATATATATATATATATATATATATATATATATATATATATATATATATATATATATATATATATATATATATATATATATATATAATATATATATATATATATGTATACACTTTTACTCATTTACATGTTTGAGTCATATGACTGCGGCCATGCTGGTGCACCACCTTTAATCGACCCCGGGACTTATTCAATCGGTCTATTTTGCCGAACCGCTAAGTTTCAGGGACATAATGTCGGGGGGACAAACACAGACACGTAAACATACACACACGTCCATATATAAGCATATGTATGACGAGCTTCTTTGAAATTCCGTCTTTGGTCGGTCCGAGGCTATAGCAGAAGACACGTACCCAAGATGCTACACAGTGGGACTGAACCCGGAACCATGTGGTTGGTCAGCAAGCTACTTACCACACAGCCGCTCCTGCGCCTATATATATACATATATATGCATACATATATATATATATATATATATATATATATATATATATATATATATATATATATATATATATATATATATATATATATATATATATATATATATATATATATATATATATATATATACACTACATGACGGACTCTACTGTGGAAGATGAGGGAGCAGGGGCTAACTGTTTGGCGAATTTCCTGCACAAATGATTTCTTCCTAGTGATCAAATGT
>NC_142942.1:36288710-36338710 GCF_046866305.1 Octopus bimaculoides
ATTATATTTTAAAATAATACAATTCACAAATCTGACGATATTTCAAATTTTCCGTTTTCATCTTCAAGATGGAAAGAATTAGTTGCCATTTTCCTTATTTTAGGCGGGAAAATTCACCAGAATGCTGTTATGTTTTGTCATTTCATATTAGATATCAGTGAACAACATATTTTAGGAGTTTGGCCATAGTACTCTGTCAAGCAGCCGAGTATTATACAGCTGAGTTATGCGGTTCGTTTACTTGGAACCTTTGCGCTGACTAATTTTCCAGCGTTTAAGGTAATCTATTGAAAATATTAACTGATGCTTGATTTATTATTCTCTGAGTGTTTTCTGTCGTATGAGCTGCTACCGTAGGCGTAATCATCCAGCGTAGTTGTTTAGTAATTGACAATTTTCGTAAATTCAAGTGAATGCGCAGAATTAAATTAACCAAAGGCTATTCAACTAAAGTTTACTAATGAAATTTATTAATAATCAAACTTATTAATTAAATTTAAGTATGCAATCTTGTTGTTTATTGCTGATAAGGTGAGTTTTAGCTTCTTTATTTTTGTAATACATCATTAATACTATTTTATGATTAATTGTAATATAACACCTTATGTTTGAAAAAGGCTTTTAATGGCAGTTTGTATAGTTTGAGGGAATTCGTTCCCAGTAATGTATTTTATGCGTAGTTCGGCTTTCATTATAAATGTTTTACTGTGCTTGCAAAAATTTGGTTAAATTTCCGGTGAAGTTTTATCCACAGTCTTCAACGTATTTGATTTTAATTGCTATCAAAATCGAAGGCAATGGAACTAGTATCAAAATGACTACAAGACATTACCCTCTCTATTTCTAAGACAATTCTCTATTGAGAAAGAAGAATGGTCTCCGATAATTTAATATCAATATGGCTACAAATTAGGTGAGGTTTTTGAATGCTTGTTTATATATCCATTGGTAAGTTGGAGAATAATTCTAGTGTTGAACAGAGAGGTCTGTATTAAAATAATAGACTGAAGACTAAAAGTTTTACATAGTATAAATGGCTAAATTTTCGTTAAGTTAAGAAAGGATTAAACATTGAAGAAAGTCATTCCCTGTAGTTTGTCAAGGAGAAAATGTTTCGCGCTAGACAAATAGAATTAAACACACCAAGTCAGTTCGATATTAAATAAATACTTCTTGCCTTTGTGATTGGGTTTTAACGTAACGAAGTGTATTGTATTGAAAGTATTCTAATGAACACAATCGAAACATTCGTAATACAAGGATTCATTACTCAGTCTGGCATAGATTTATTATTATTTTTTCTATTCACAACGGAAATGTATAAGAATAGTAATGGTTGTGAATTGTCTGACGTATTTACACTAAATAATATAAACAAATAATATAGACACGTAGTGTCTCTTACAAGATAATATTTACTCTAAAGTATATTATAGCATCAAAACGCACACTGATTAATGAGTCAATAATTCAGGGCTTGAACTAGCTTTCAGCAGCGCATAAATAATGCAAATACGAATCTCCGATTTCATGACAATCTGAATTCCGGAGGATATACATGCAATATCATTACGGACAGTTACAAATGGGTTTTCAATTCTCAAATGTAATCCAAATGTGATTAAAACTGATTAGACCAATCCCCCTTTTTCTGTCTCCACGAGGAGATTGTCTCAAAGGAGACCAGTGTTTACAAGTGCTTTGTAGTTGTATTTACACACCACAATGGCGACTAAAAACTTGGATTTAATGTAAAGAACATTATATTATTCACATACATGCATTTTAACACGTAATAATCTTATATGCATGCACGTGTATGTGTGTGTATGCGCATGTGTTCGTCAGCGCAAGTGGATGCATGTACTTGTACATATGGAGTATGACTGGCACTCCGTCGCTTACGACGTCGTGGGTTCCAATTGATCCGATCAATGAAACAGCTTGCTCGTGAAATTAACGTAGAAGTGGTTGAGCACGCCACAGACACGTATATCCTTAACGTAGATTAAGCATGACATAGAGTGTAACGAAGCTGGCCCTTTGAAATACAGTCACTAATCATTTTTGCCAGCTAGGTGAACTCGAGCAACGTGAAATAAAGTGTCTTGCTGAAGGCTACAACGCAGAGCCAGGAATCGAACTCGCAACCTTATGGCCGTGAGCCTAATACTCTTATCAGTAAGTCAAGTGTCTTCACAAATGTGGTATAAAGAAATGATATAAACTTTATAACTACCTGAAACCCTGGCCCTTAAAGATGAAATATTTGTTGGTTTGATAAAGTATTAGTTTCTTCCGCATCAATGCATTAGTTTAGTTATTTGATGAGATTTTCACGAATGACGTTTGCATATTCTATAATTAGAAATAAGGAATAATAGAGGTTCATGGCAGATTAACTTTTCTTTTCAAATATATAAACTTCTAAAAAATCAATAAACATCTTATTATATGCCATTAATCTCAGATACAAGTACTAACATGTTTTTTCTTCTCTGAAAAAATATTTCCTATTATAATGATTATATTAAATACTAAAGAGATATTCTCCAGTTATATATATATATATATATATATATATATATATATATATATATATATATATATATATATGTATGTATGTATGTATATATATATATATATATATATGTATGTATGTATATATATATATGTATGTATGTATGTATGTATGTATATGTATATATATATAGTTTATAATCATAAAATTGTAATACATAACTGACACACTAGATTTCACTGTATGCGTATTCTTCAAACTTCTTTGCATCTCTGTATTTATATGTATGTGTATATTTGCAAATGTCTTTGTGTTTGAATTTATATGATTACATCTGTAAATTTATTATTAATTTTTCGACTATCTATCAGAAATATTGTCCACCAGTTCAAATAATAAAAAGATGATATTAAATTATACAATATTAGAATGGAAAGTAATTAGTCTGGTTCAGATACATTTTAAATATTCATGTTTCAAAGAAGACAGGAAAATATATTACATCAAATATATACACTGTTTCTTCACTCTTTAATCTTTGTTTTATGTGTTTGACTCATGTGTTCATGAGTTACATTCTTGCCTCACGCAGTTATTATGATTTAATAAGAAAGTTAATCGAAAATCCAACATTTCAGTAACTTTTCTCACATTTCTTTAACTTGGGACAGTTTCATATCCAGATTTCATTATTACATGACCATTTCGGTTCCCATCTTTTATCAGTCTACTCAAGGCAACTCAACCTGCTTGTTTTGTAACAGAGAAAGAAGTACAGCCTGAACCTTTCCTTGAAAACAGCTAACAGGCTGGAGCTTTGCAAATTCCATTCACTCCTGATCCACAAACTGAGCAAAATGGGTGCAGGTGAAAATTAACATCGTTCCAAATTATACATCCATACGATGTGGAACAATCATATCCCATGAACAATCATATCCCATGAACAATCATATCACTGAGCTTGTGGAGAATTCTTAAAACGCTTGATTGAAATCAGACCTACATCGATCGTCATCTAGAACGCTTTTGTTTACTATGCTTTTGTATATCGCATCGAATACTAATGAATGCTAATGTCTCTTCAGATGAAAAGTAATAAACAACATCACCATGTTTCTATACCTTTCAGTTTCCTAAAGATTGTTTTATCAAGGATTTCTATTGTTTACGTCACACTACATACACCCCTCACCTTAGAGAAATTTGTGAAAATATTGTTATTTCAAGATAACTCAGACCTTCTAACGTTTTTATTATGTTTCCTGCTGATACGACCCTGCAAGGTTTCTTCTCTTGGATCTGGAGTTATCTCTCAGGCCTTCCATCGGAGCTGGTGGGCATTTCGTAATCGTTAATAATGATGTGCCTCAGTTATTCAAGATTTTAGATATTTCATTTCTTAAATTAGTCGTCTCTATTTTAATAATCTGCTGGCTGTTACATGTGACTACACTTATCATTTGCAGGATAAATTACCCTTCCTCTGTCCTACATAAGACATATCCCCTACATAAGACATATCCCCTACATAAGACTTATCGTCAGAAAGTATGGATATTCATAACTGACATACACAGATTCCATGAAAAGAGATATCAAATCAATCCTTCAGCGGCAGTGGGATACATGACAAATCAGTCCCCAGTTTCAGGGTGCAAGGGTACCACCACACTTACAAGAATATCTAATATACATTCCAAAGTGTAATATTCCAGTTCAGCATCAGATAATACTGTAGCATTGATCAAGCCTTTGAGCATCTACAAATCTCAATTGCAAGCCAGATTATAATGATACATTTCTTTCAGAGGTTTAGTTAAAAGAGAAAAGTCCCTTTAGGCGTTGACATGCTATTCATAAAAATAAACTCCAGTGAATTAATTATACCGGCCTTCACAACATTTCAATAAGCCGAGTTACACTTACAAGTATTTGGTTGACTCAAGGTCATGTTTGTTTCCTGTAAGTCATAACTGCGACCTTCAACAATCCATGCATGTAGAAGAGTGCTGAAATTATATACAAGCATCAGAAATTCTATTCAAAATAAGCCCCTTCTAGTTAACGTCAAATTGAAGGAATTGTTAAAGCATCAACGGAATTCTTTACAGTATCTATTCCGGTTTTCACCGGTTCCAACTTTACTAACCATCCTTCCCTTGACAATAAAGAAAGTACCAGTTAAAGTCAATGAAATTGCAAAATCATTAAAATATATGCTGGGAAGATTTGCGGTAAATTTTCCTTCCAGTTGCTTAAATTTTGTATTCAAATTCCATCGTAACCTACATGAGTGGTAGATTTGATTAGAAACCCAGCTTAATATCAAGAACTGTTGCTTTGGGTCCTTTACCAGAGACCATAATTTCGCAAGCATTCAGACCAGGTTTTCGTTCGAAGGATTAATTCCTCCCGTTTTACTCCTTACCAAAGGCTTTTAGAAGGCCCAAGAACAATGACTCAACTCTCTAACTTGAGACTAAAAGTACATTCTGACGGACGCATTGTTATTGAAGTAACCTCAGCCTCTCTAAGTTAGCAAACATAGCACGACTCCGACCAAAGTCCATCTGAAGCACTTGTCGTTTGTCTCTCATTCCCATATTCCAAACGATGAAATTTTCTAACCATTTGTTTGTAGAGTTGCAAACATATGCAATCCATTCACCCTCATGCATCGTGTGTAGGAATTGAGATTGCAATGATATCGGAATGTACTGAAACACTGCTAGTTTTCACTTTCTTGGCCAAATTATTCTAAAATTGTGTACTGTAAAATGCACAGCTACACATTCATAAAAAAAGAAAACACTCACAGAACACATGACAAATTTCAGCGGGTGTGTTTGGGAGAATATGGTATATATTAGAAGAATATAGAGTATATGGCTAAGGTGTTGCACACAAGATTGCGATATCGTAGTTTCAATTCCTGGACCGGGTGGTGCATTGTGTTCTTGAACAAAACGCTTCATCTTGCGTTGCCCTGCGATCACTTCTACACTTGACGTGCTGTACACCGTACACCAGATCATCATGAAATCTCATTTTACAGGCACGTATTTTCTCGGTCGCTATCTTCAAAGTTATTCCACGCAGCCTCCGATGAAAATTTCATCGCCAGTGTTCTAACATTATTCCACACATCAATACTAAATCTTCCGAATAACTTATTTTTTCTAGAATTTGCGATTTCATTCTGTCATTTGCTCCACAGTTTTTTTCAATGTGTAATTCTCTATGTATGGAGCATAAAAACAAACTTTCATAATGACAAAATTTCGTGGTTTCCTATGCCATCCGGGACTTTCACTTCGGCATATGATACGTTCACTATTTCTACTAATATTTCTATAGCGTTGAGCCAAAACTTTGAAATATGTTGGTAAATAGTTTGCTTTATTCGTTAAGTTACAACGAAAGCAGCCTAGCATTTACATTATTATTAATTTCGTAAGCCTGAAGGAACACTATGCAGGCGGCTCATTTCGTCAGCATCATTAGTGAAAATGCAACACAAATTATAAATGCAAACTCTTATATAAACCAATATCATTGCAGAATAGAATAGAGGTAGAATGAAGTGACAGGGTAATAAAGCGTAAGAGGGAGTATGTAAGTATAGTTGGGATACAACTATGACGTGCTGCAAGGTGACCTCAGACGATGTCATATCTTGTGATAAAGCCCCGAAACTGTGATTTCTGTGAGATACCTGTTGAATCTTCGCTGGGACTCTACTCCATATGAATACCACATATACTTCAGAGAGACACTACCAAACTCCCGTTTCCTGTGAAACATTCAGAAGGCATTATTTGTTGTGAGAAGGAAAAATGTGTGTGTCGGCCGGAATCCCAAGTATAACCGATTTTGAGATGAACTAAGGTTGCTGTGTACGATAAACCTTCTCTTGTAATTATAAAACTAAGACCTTTCCCTCGCAGCATAGATATAGTAGCATTTTGGAAAGAAATATCATTAAGCTGCCCTACTCCATCACATGCAAAGTGGTCGATATTATACCGTCTTCTTCTAGGGGCAATCTTGTAAAATAAAATGTCGAGATCTTCTGCAGGATGGATGCAAGTAAACCCAGTGGCGGCTCTGAAACCGTCAACACCCGCAAGCGAACACCAGTGAAATCCACTTTGTGAAAATACATAGCATCCGGAATAATCACACTGTTGAGAATAATAAGTGAAACACCACTGTATGGAGCTGAAATTGCTACTGTGCCCAAAACATTTGGCGTCTTGTCGATTCTTGCAGCGCACCTTTAAGAGTATATATATGTTTTTCTCCTTGTCTCCGTATTCTTTCTGTTGAAGAGCGTAGCTCGAAACGTCAAAGACTTTCCGTATTCTCGAGCGTCATACTAATACATCCTTTTGTTATTTACACCACCTGTCCTCGTCTGTTGTTGTTTTTTCGTACATTCTCCCATATATATATATACTGTGCTTGTTGCTTGTTTCGTTTGTATTGATGTTGTCTGTCGATTCACTAAATTCTCCCTTCCATGTTGTGCGAATAACAATCATTTTTTAAATAACTTCAAATCTGGTTACCCCTAAAAATTAGTAAATATGATTTCCATTCCTGTAGCCTAATATATATATATATATATGAATGTATATGTATTTATGTATATGGAGTGGGGTATTTTGGTTATCGCATTTACAGTCTTAACTCTATGTTAATAATCATTACGGAATTCTCCCTGTGATAGATTAATTAAACAAAGAGAGAAATTTTCATTGGGTCTATATTCATATCTACTACGGAATAATCCCCCCGAGAAAATCATAAATATAGATCATTATTAGTTAATTTAAACAATTTTTTTTTATATCAGCTAATTTAAA
The DNA here is from genome assembly GCF_046866305.1 of Octopus bimaculoides. Lineage (NCBI taxonomy): Eukaryota > Metazoa > Mollusca > Cephalopoda > Octopoda > Octopodidae > Octopus > Octopus bimaculoides. Next base: position 36,296,103 of record NC_142942.1, read on the forward strand.
TAGATAAAAGAGTTGTATTAAAGATGTAATTGCTTATATGTTTTGTTGTAGTTATAAGCGGGAGAGGACTTAGATAATTATATACATTTACATACACACATATCTTATTGTTATATGCTGTGGTGACAAGCGACAATCGTGGACATGAAATGGTTTCAACTGGTATGTGTTTGAGATGTAATGAAGTGAATTTCGATGGTTGTGGATTGCGTTAAAATGTATATGTTGTGCTTTAATTGTAATTGATACATGATTGAATATTTAACGCTCACACTCATGACGCAGACTTTTGAATTAGTTTTCACAATCCAGTTGTCCTTTCACACGGAATTTCGTCTTTTTCTAAACCATGACCCTGAAGTGACATTATATATAAAAGAACTGTGATTATGTGTATCACAAAATATATATATATATATAAGTCGAAACAATTTGTTGGCCCTTTATGGTTTTTTATAATTATTTATGTTATATAATATCATGTTATGTTATATAAATAAATTATTGGATTTTCGATAGTATACCTCTATATTTAATTTATATATATATATATGTGTGTGTGTGTGTGTGTGTGTGTGTGTGTGTGTGTGTGTGTGTGTGTGTGTGTGTGTGTGTGTGTGTGTGTGTGTGTGTGTGTGTGTGTGTACAGACACCTACAGGATTATATGCACGACCTGAAATAGCTATATAATTTCGGCTGTATACTTCGATTTATATGTGATAATAATTATGCATGTATTTTTATAATGACGTCTTAAATTGCTTACTATGAGATATAATAGAGAAAGCTTACGCGATTGGATCTCTGTTTTCTATCTACCAATCCATAATAGTGGCAGCTGTCCTGCTACTCCTTATACGGTAAACGTAAGCTACTCCGTAAATTGTGCGCGTCTCCTCGCCAAATAATGAACTACATCCTTCAGTTCTGCTGAACATTATATGTTACCTACTTAAATTTTAAGAATAATAATTTTGATACGTTGTCCTTGGAACCTTCCCAGAGCAATGTACCAGTTATTTTTCCATAATGTCGGCAACATATCAGCTTTCAGTTTAGAATTTATTTAAAACAATGTTTTTGTTTGTCTTTTTGTTTTTGCAACAATTCAATGCAATTTACCAAACTCGTATAGTCGTTCCAAAAATACTCCCTCAAGACCGTTGCTATTCAATCAGAGGTAACAAATGCCACATTTTAGTAACGATATCATGAAAACAAAAACAAAGAATTAATGCGTAGATCTTACAAAGCAACCTACTCAAAGAATATATAAGAATAAATGTAAAAGAAACCATTGAATTTCAATCACTGCATGCATACTTGTGTAAGCTACAATCTCTCCTTCTGATTTTAGTATCAGTACTTAAACATCTATAGGTTAGCACTTCACAGAAAGCAACTAGGCGGTCATTTATTTAATCAGATAAATTATGGTCGATGTAGCTGAATACATAGATAATTAGCAAGATAGACGAATTGTAAAGGGAAATATGCTGAGCTTATCTAATTATCTTTAAGGTATATTCACGTGCCATTAATCCATCAGTATTTCTTGAGGATGACTGCTCTCCCAGTGGAAATTCAGTTTCTCATTTACATTCGGCTAATGAATGCTTATAACACTCTCAATACGGCTGAACATAATGTTATTCAAAACCAAATACATTTCAATGCATATAAACATATAAATTGATATACGTTTATATTGATATACATACAGTTATCGATATAGATCACCTATGATCTATATCGATAATTTTATGTACTGATATTAAGTGGATACATACATACATGCATGCATACATACATACATACATACAAACATACATACATGCATACATACATACATACATACATACATACATACATACATACATACATACATACATACATATAATCATACCAAACGTATATACAGTGTTAACAAGCATGTTTTCATCTCGGAGAATATCTCTTCATAGACGTGTGTCGAAAATAATGTATATCTGAACGAGACAAACATCATCCCAGTCATGATCCACAAGAACTCTAGACATATTTCGATTTCCTTGCGCTTGTCAAAGAGGTGTACTTGTTAGTTATATGTCTAAACGAAATCTCTCCATCTTCCGATGTATAGGAGTCAACAGTATATTCCTTGCCATTGCGGAAAACTGCTAGGCTGAACAAAACATCTGAGCTGTAATTAGTGAATACACTTCATTTATAGGGCTCAACGAAGGAAGCCGAAACGCACCTGGTGTTCTTCGGGGTTACATATTGGACGATGTTTGTCTCGTTCCGATATATACTGAGTTTTTAACTCAGCATATCATAGATTGCCATTTCATTTTAATGCTATTCCAATTGCGTACGCCGAGCTTATTTTCACTCCGGAAGCTTTCTGCAATAACAGCGAAAGTTTCCTATATATTGCTGAGGACACGTTTTTTCTTCAAGGCAAACAGAATGTGTATATTCGTTCAAAGATCATATCATTGCTACCTCTAATATTCTCGCCTTTGCAAGGGGTTGTACAGGGAATTTTATAGATACATTTAAGTATACATATACATTTTTGTGTCTGTGAGTATCTTCAAAGGCGACGACAAGAAAGCCATTAAAACGTGTAGTATAGTTTATCTAAGCATTAAAAATTAATGACTTATTCCGTGGTACCGATAATGATGCTGCGACCATTCGTATGAGGGAAGAAGAATGAGGAGCTGAGTTGATTCTGGCCTCCGTCTCTCATTATTTAGTAGAGAATTTGTAATGAGCTGTTATTCCATTTGTTGGCGACGGTGGATATCAAGTGATTGGAATAATAAGTGTTCAATGTACAGTGCAAAAATTGTCAAATATCAATGATGAACATACCCACCGTAATCCGAAATTTTCTAGTTTGCTTGAACTGGATACAGAATGACTTACAATTGCCTTTTATGTTCATTGACCATGGTTGTGTATCAAGTTGTAAAGCAGTGGTTCTCAGCCATCTTTTATTTATAGAAACCTTCGATTATTATTCTATTCTGGTGGATTGCCATAATCATTCTACGTTTAAAGAAAACTAGTTTTACAGATACCTCTTTCAAAATTCCTATTTTATTTTTTCACGCATTCACATAGTTTGAAATATGTATGATGCTAGAAAAAGAATCCTAGCTGTTTCTTGCAATAAATGCATCTAAAGCAATTTTTTTTTCATGGACTCTTAAAATACTTCTGAGTATTCCCAATTCACTATTTAGTTTGTATGGACCACCAAAATATTATATGGATCCCCCGGGAGCCATATAGACTCCGGTTGAGAACCACATTATAATGCTTTTTCTTTTCAATAAGAGTCACGTTGCAACTAGTGGTATATGTGAATGCAATATATATTATGTTTTCACTTCTACTACCCTTCAGTTTCTAAAATTTAATATGATAATAGAGTGGTACTGACTGTGAGCTCTGTGTAATACATTTGTATAACGTCTATTTGTGTAATCATAGTAATGTATATCACTGACTTAAGACAATGAGATCTGTTGAGTAGAAATGTGTGGTTAGACTGGCAGTTATAACTTGTTCAATGGTGGAGGGTAGGAGGGTACTAATTTGGTGTCTGTGTTACGAAGCCATTACATGTAATAGGAAAATACTGCTTGTCTAATCAAGACAAGAGTATTCTGAAGATGTTAAATTTACATTCACATTATATGGTGGCTTAAACTATATATTTGTTGTCTTTGTAAACCTGATAATTTGAGGAGTTTATCTCAAAAGCTGTCATTTCTTTAAAGTCTCTTTTTATCAATTTTACATTAGACTAGTGATAGTATAGTCAGATAATCTCTTATATGTACCATGAACTAACATACACATTTATTAAATGGCTATTTACGCAAACTCACACACACATACTTAAATGGTTTTTTTTTTTTATATGTAGGTGAAGATATATGTGTGTCTATGTGTATTTATGTTTATCAATGCATGCGCATCGGTATGCATATATATATTTAGAAATATACTTTTATTGCAGTATGTAAATTACGTAATCGCTACGTATACTAAAAAGAAAATGAACATGATGAACATTCACCAGATTTCAGGCATACGGGGCAATGTGTTGAACGGCTTAGTCGACCAAATTGACCCCAGTACCAATGATTTTCTTTTTATCAAGTGTGTCACTTATCCTATCGGTGCATTTTGCGAATAGTTAAAATTCGGGGACATTATCGAGCCAACACCTTTTGTTAACACACGCGCGCACACTCACACACACAACCCTAGCACTTTCAAATTTTATATTTTACATGCTACACTGATGAGTAATAAGTAAATATACTTTAATCTCGAAACGCGTATGTTGCTAATCGGAGTCGTGTGGATTCATTATTTTTTTCTTTTTGCCTACGTAAAGAAAGTGTGTTACAATCTGGGAGATTCTTACAATAGTAGAAAAGGAATTTTTTAACTCCTATTTCTAAATTCGGTATGTGGTGAAGCAATTAGCTGACCCCTAATTATAATTATGTTTATAATTATAGAGTATTTGTATATATATGTGTGTGTGTGTGTGTGTGTGTGTGTGTAAGAAAATAGGACGAGGTGAAATACATTTTGTAACGGTTAGCACCGGATTCAGTCGTATTGACTTTTTCAACTATATATATATGTATATATACGAAAGTCTTTTTTCCGTCTACGAAATCCACATACAAAGCAATGATCTGTCTGGGACTATAGTTGAAGACACTTTCCCAAAGTACTACGCAGCAAGGTTGAACCCGAAACCATGTGGTTGAGAAGTTAACTTCTTACCACTTATCCACACCTGCACCTAGTAGATAGATTCATAAGAGTATTCATGGAGACACTTATAAACACAAATATGTACATATGTATATATATATAAATATATATATATATATTTATAAATAAGTATATATATATATATATATATATATATATATATATATATATATATATATATATACATGCATACATATATGTGCATAGTTATGCATATGTATGTATGCATCTACGTACATGTATATATGCTTATAATCTTAAGAATGCTGTGGCAAAACGTTGGGTGTCAATTGACCAATTCTTCAATGATACCATGCTGGTTGAATAAATAGCAAATTGATTGAGATACATCCAATAATGGATCATTTATTTTCTCTGCAACATATAGTGAGGGGAGATCAAAAATAGAAGATAAGGAAACAATTGGAAGAACTGATATCGACTCACATCAAGTTAAAAATAATATTTGTCAATGATATGATTTTGGCCTGGGCATTGTTAACATCGAGCAATTAAGAATCATCTACATATGTTTCGCTCTCTCTCTCTCTCTCTCTCTCTCTCTCTCTCTCTCTCTCTCTCTCTCTCTCTCTCTATCTATCTATCTATCTATCTTTCTCTCCATATATATATATATATATATATATATATATATATATATATATATATATATATATATACAATATATATTATATATTATTTATTATTTAATGAACACGACACATCCATTTCCAAGCAAGTATATATATGTATATATATATATATATATATATATATATATATAGTTTAAATTTACAGTAAAACAGAAAACGAATCCGTAAGTATACCCAGTGGTAATCCGGGTGGAGTCCTCGTATGTAGATGAGGGGAAATGTAGAAATTTCAGGCAGTAGTTGAGGAGGTTAAAGTAGGATAAAATTGATGTGCATGTTCCTCTCCCTTTCGCTCTCCCTCTCCCTCCTGCTCTCTCGCTCTCTCTATCTCTCTCTCTATCTCTCTCTCTCTCTCTCTCTCTCTCTCTCTCTCTCTCTCTCTCTCTCTCTCTCTCTCGCTCTCTATCGCTCTCTTTATCTTGCTCTCTCTCTCTTTCTCATATATTACCTTTTTACTTACTTGTTGTGACGCAAAATGCAGAAAGTGATTAATGTCAAATCCCGTGGTAGGAGACATCAAGTATACTGAGAGGATTAGAGTACGGAGGGAATGCCCCAGTAAAGATGGTATGAATTCAGCTAACAGCAATCAATAGAGTCTATTACATATGTGGCAGAAGAATATCTAGCAGCACGCTTCTGGGCTAAAAGAGCGGAACATATCTTTGAGTATCTTTACACCAGTCATCTGGTAGACCTTTTGCGGGTTCAGTCTACAATGATGTCTATGTCATTATAGCAACATTCCCAGACCACATGTAACTTTAATATTCTATTTAGGTAAGGCGGCGAGCTGGCAGAAACGTTAGTACGCCAGGCGAAATGCTTAGCGGTATTTCGTCTGCCGTTAGGTTCTGAGTTCAAATTCAGCTGAGGTCGACTTTGCCTTTCTTCCTTTCGGAGTCGATAAATTAAGTGCCAGTTACGCACTGGGGTCGATATAATTGAATTAACTCCTTTGTCTGTCCTTGTTTGTACCCACTATGTTTAGCCCCTTGTGGGCAATAAAAAAATAAGAAACGTTAGCATGCCGGGCGAAATGACTAGCGGTATTTCGTTTGTCTTTACATTCTGAGTTCAAATTCCACTGAGGTCGACTTTGGCTTTCATCCTTTCGGAGTCGATAAATTAAGTACCAGTTGTGTACTGGAGTCGATCTAATCGACTGGCTCCCTCCCCCAAAATTTCGAACTTTGTGCCTAGAGTAGAAAAGAATATTCTATTTAGGTGCTGCATAAGCTTTATAAAGTGTCGATGATTTTGAGAACTGAAATATCTTCTCATACTAAAAAAAAGGGATAGCCGTTGGGATGCAAACTTAGATACGCTAAAGATGGGTTTTGCTAGGAGAGATCCTTTGTGGCATTGAGACTGGATATCTGAAGTGACACATACACCTTTTATCTTTTACTTATTTCAGTCTTTGGACTGCGGCCATGCTGCAACACCAATTTGAAGACTTTTAGTCGAATAAATAGATCATCACACTAATTTTTTAAAGTCTGGTACTTATTCTATACATCTCTTTTTTCCGAACCGCTATGTCACGGAGAGAGACATAGATAGATAGATAGATAGATAGATAGATAGATAGATAGATAGATAGATAGATAGATAGATAGATAGATAGATAGATAGATAGGTAAATAGATAGAGAGAGAGAGAGAGAGAGATGCATGAATATAAAATCATATGTATGAATTCTAATAAATAAAAGTGTGTGTGTGTGTGTGTGTGTGTGTGTGTGTGTGTGTGTGTGTATGTGTGTGTGTGAATAAATATGAGTGATGAATAGAGATCTCAGACTCATGCGTTAATAGTGATGTCACACTAGACTCTTTCAGCGGCAACAGAATATGAAAGTCATACGGATCAATAGAGACACTCAACTTGTGTTTTCTCAATCGTTTTAATTATCGTGTTTACAAGGATATTCAATATACATTCCCCCTGCTTATATTACTTTGCGTTTTATTTTTTAAAATTACCGTTCTATGGTTTATGTGCTGGGAATAAGGATTTTGCAAAATAAATACAAAAGAAGGGGAAATAAAATAATTGGCGTTTAGGTTTGTCACAAATGAACATTGCTGTGGTCAATAAACTTTCGTATGCTTTCATTCATTTCGTGTTTGTGTAAGATTTTTAATATACCATTTGATCATGAGATATATCTATCTATCTATCTATCTATCTATCTATCTATCTATCTATCTATCTATATAACGGTATTAAAGTGAAGACCCTGAAGAAACTACACCGGTATTCTAGTAAGGTTTCAATTGCAACAGTTACTAATCGATGCAGTACAAACATGTGTAGGTTTGAGGCTGTATTTATATATTAAACAGGAAAACAGGAAACTAGAAAGACTGGAAATTAGGGCATATTTTTAATTCCATATTACAAGTGTTTCATTACAGTTACAAAGACATAGCTACAGAAAAAGATGTATGGAATCTCCTATACATAATCTTTTCAGACAATAGTACTCAATAACATCGGATGAAGTTGCAATTTCTGTTATAAGCATTAATTAGATGCATAGTGAAAGATGTAGGTAAAAAGCTGGAGAAGATGAAGAAAAATATGCAATTAAAGCTATACTAAATTTTTCCACTCTTTTGTTTTCATTTGTAATTACTCTGGAAATAGAATTAACCGGAAACTTCAAATGCAAAGTACGAGAGGGTGTTGAAACATTTCTCGCTTTAAGGGAGTCGCAAAAGGCCTGGTTGGAGGCCCGATCTTCCGAGTTCTTTCACAGATCTTAGAAAAACTGAAAGACCGCTACAATAAGTGTATGAATCTGAGAAGGGAATGTTGAATAAAATCATAAGTAACTGATGCTCTTGTATTTTCTTCTACGCAAAGGCAGGAACTTTTCACCGTCCACTCGTATGTATCGTTCAAAATAAAGTATCTATATATACTCATTTGATTGGTGTGAATATGCAGATGTTCTTCACCAGGACACAGTTTGGATTGTAACCCTTCAATACACAATATATATATATATATATATATATATATATATATATATATAAAAGATTAGGATTCAAGTGAACCAGGCACTCGTAGAATCACGAAGATGAATATGCCGTTGATTTTTAAATGTTTATAAATGTGGTTCATGTATTTACCTGATAAGAACGATTTTTTTCTAATGATGTAATGTCTCCATAAATCAATTAAAAAATTCGTTGGAAACAGCTGTAGTAAATCGATACATTATCCATCTGTTGTTATTTATTCACAAACATGTATACATGCATGCATACATATATAAATACATACATACCTATCTACATACATACATACATACATACATACATACATATAATAGTGCGAACACATCAAATGCTAAGGCATTTAGCAGTGACCTGGTATTTTGTATATATTGAGACATTGGTCTTCGTTTCTCTATGTGTAGATCTTCAAAAGTTTCGCTTGTAAACCTAGAGGCTAGTCATACGTGTAAAAAAATTAAATTGAACTAAATTTTAGGTTAGTGCATTGAGAAATATTAGGAAGACGACAGTTGAAAGTGAATCTTCAAATATGAAAAAAATTTGCGTATCGAGAACTAAGAATGCTTTCTTAATCCACGTAATTATATATTACAAGTATATAGCTTATATTAACATTTAAGCGGCTGAATTGCCTGTGAGATGATTTCAGTGCGGAAATATAACACTAATGATTAGCTAACAGTTTATAGAGAAATTTTAAATATACGTTAAATATACGTTGTCCGAATGAAGAAATGAATGAAATATTGAATCGAAATCTAAAAGTAAAATTTAATTTGAAACAATAAAGAGGAAAGCAGACGTGGAAAAAATAGAATGCAATATTGTAATGAATATAGCCATAGTGATATATAGTTCTTGCAATTATTCTATCAGTACCGTTTTGCCGAACCGCTACGTTGAGGAGGTGTTAACATATCACTCGGTGATAGTATACAAGCATATTCACACACACACACACACACATACACACACACTCTCTCTAACTCTTTCTCACTTTCTCTCTCTCTCTCTCTCTCTCTCTCTCTCTCTCTCTCTCTCTCTCTCTCTCTCTCTCTCTCTCTCTCTCTCTCTCTCTCTCTCTCTCTCAAACATACACATGTGTGTGTGCGTGTGTGTGTACGACGGACTTCTGCCCGTTTCCAGCTGAGAAATTCGCTCACGAATCTTTGATCGGCCCGAGGTAATAGTAGAACAGATCTGCCCAAGGAACCACGCAGTGGAACTGAATTCAGAACTTTATGATTGGGAAGTAAACACCCATACTTGTGCCTATATGAAGAAATAACTAATATAATGGTTCCGAATCTTTGTCGCTATGCAATTTGTCCATTGTGCTAACGTATAAATACTGAACATTACATAAACTAATATTCAATATTTAAATGCAACCCTCTCATAGATTTTATGCTTACTGTGAAAAATGTTGCCATGGATCCTATTATGAAAGATTCAACTGCAAATAATGCCAATGCAAAATGATATCAGATATTATTTATAGGCATTGACCTGCGAGAAATATATAGCACCTAGTGTTGGAATGTAAAAGGTATATTGAATATGTGTTGTATGACCGTGATACCTGAAGAAATTATAGATATGTAGTCAAGTTCAGTGAGCCAGTTTGACTTCACTGTTTTAAATTCGTAGCTATAAGATACGTGGGCCGATTAATAAGTATCCGGACTGTTGGTATGGTAACGAAGTTAAAGCACGGAGAGTAAAGCCGCTTCGTACGAATTGACCTTGAACTCTGTTGTGCATGCGCACAAAGTTTTAGCGGTCTAGCTGACTTCCATTGTTTGCATCAGTGCTTGGGAGGAAGGTGAGTAGCATGTGCTCGTCGCATTGACCATCAGCGAGAAAGTTGAGCAGAGACTCTACAACAAATTTTGCCACAGTTTTCAAAACGTTTTCATCGTTTTCAACACAATCAGGGAGATCTTGTGCAACTGAAACCCGAGTGTCTTTTTGGTCAGCTAAAAGCTGTTTTGGCACAGACTTTGGCAGATACGCGTCTCATACTCAAATCTGCAGTGATAATGGACTAACTCAACTGTAACTAATCTGCACATCCTCGGATAACTCACAGATGGTGATTCGACGATTTCCTCTCACAGCTGCACGCACATCTGCGACGTTTTTCTCAGTTCTGCTAGTTGCGTGTCTCCCAGAAAATTTCGTCGATATCGACATCTTTCGACCATCTTGGAAACGTCTGAACAACTCGTACACTTGTGTGAGATTCATACACTCCTCTCCATACACTTTCTGCAGCTTTTCGTAGGCTTCTGAGCAGGTATCGCCGTGACAACTTTCTCTGTCATGGTCAATGCGACGATCACACGCTACACACTTTCATCCCAAGTACTGTTGTAATCAACGGAAGTGAGCTAGAACGTTAAAACTTAGTGTGCATGCACAAAAGTGTTGCAGATCAATCTGTGCCAAGCAGCTTTATTCTGCATGCTTTTACTTCGTTACTATGGCAACAGCCCGGATACTTATTCATCAGACTTCGTATAATAGCTGTGATGTGTACTGAATACTGGTGAATTTCGGGTACATTATACCAAGGGAAAAGGTTGGATGTCACGCCGGTCAAACAACAAAAATTTTATAATCCCCACAAGTGTTAAAATACACCAGCTATTTACACCATAAGACACCATAGTATAGCACACCAATAAAAAGTACACCGCATCATACGACGCCAACATACAAACCAACACGAACATCAACGTCAAATAACTACACCACACCAACAAATTATGTCAGATCAACACACGACACAAAAGCAATACACAATGCCACACCAGCACACTACATCACACCCTACCAACCATATAGTATCTCTATGCCACACCAACACACTAAAGAGACAGCAACATGCTACTTTATTGCACAGAATTAATACACTACAACACCCGGCAACATAGTTCAAACCGATACACTACAGTATACCACAAAAACTTACTATGCTATGAGTCAACGCATCACCGTATTCCGTCTCTAATAAAGACTCACACTTTTGGTCACGTGATTAATTCTATATGCTCACTCAGACCAACAGGAACAGCGTACAAATCTTACTTAAATATACACTGTTATTTTAAAAAGTAAGGAGGCCTTCCCTAATGTGATAAAAAGAAACTATATCTGAGATATAAGCAAGATAATTATGAATAGTACATCTTTGGTCATAAGTCTGCTCGATCAAAGTAAATTGAAATCGTGTATACCAGTCACACAATAGTAGATGTCACCTGCATTGACGATCAATGAGGAGACGGTAGTGCCCTTTTGCTGGTTCACATATCTCAGTACCACTCTCTCAGAATCGTACTCATTGCCAATGAAGTGAACAGCAAAATTGTCAAGGTTAACATTAAATAGCTGGTGTATTTTAACAGGTTGTCTGGGCGAGAAGGATATCAGCATCCAAGCCAGGTTAGGATCCATAAGGCCGTTCTTCTACCAAGTATCTGTTGCGTGCTTTTCATCAACATGCTCACTCCTTTAAATCAAGGAACGGGCAAATTCTACTTACCTATATCAATTTATCTGGCGACCGAGAGGCTAGGGATCTAAACACCCCTCTGTAAATTAGAGCATTATCAATAAAGCTACTCCATATTTCATCAGATCACGAAATTACAGGCTTTGTCTCAGTGAAGATTCCTACACACTGAAGCAATCAGCAATTTGTCTCAATCAGAGATCGGAGATATTATCTGTTAGCATTAGAGGACGATTCACTTAATTTCTTACTGTATAAATATCCCGGATCAATCGACACAAATTCAAAACGTTGGATCTGATGTGATACACAGAGTAATCTCTCACCGTAGGGACAATAGATTTTAAAGGGATTATACCCTTGATATCACACCAGTGCCGACGCTTTCTGACTCACTACAGCGCCAAAATACCACCACTCTTCACCAGTCACGAAATATTTCATTTCCTGCTTTATCACACGCGTAATTTATATGTATATACGCACGTACACACACACACACACACACACACACACACACACATACACACACACACGCACACACATACACACACACACTCGCATGCGAACGTGTGTGGATTGCTTTCTATTGAGTTTGTAGCTAATTGTTTATTAAATCATCCTATTTACTCTATCACCGTTGTGATAAATAATGAATATCTTCTGGGCTCTTTTTATTTTCTATATTGCTTAGCCTCTTGTTTCGCTTACAACTCCAAATCTTTGGCTTCCATTTTACTTCATCTTCTATACTTTTTCCTTTTTCTCGTCCTTTTTCTTTACAATTTTATTCTTTATTTTCACTGTTTCTGAAACCTTGCCATATTAAGATTATTTCTCTGTTTAAATTCTTATTTCAATTTTTCTTTATAAATTCTCCCTTCATCACTTCTCTGGTTCTGTTATGTTCCAAATACTATTCTGTTGACGCCTTACTTAGGGATCTAACACATTTCATTTAAATCGCTTAGGCTTCCAACGGAGCTAGGTTATGCTTAAATTCATTAGTGTTCAATGATGTAAATAATAATGATTTGATAGTGAAATATTATTCGCTCAACATCATTTGATAGGCGAGTGTAATGTATGAATGCTTCAGAAATCAGAGAGACGTAAAGAATTGTAAATGATTAAATTAATATTTTTGTAAGAAGTGATACCTAAGAAATGCAAATTTATATGAATCGCCACAAACGCGATGATGTATAATGATGATAATATTTATTATTACGTACATGAGTTTTTGTTATCAAATTTCTATGATCAGATATCTTTAACGAAGTTATGAATGAATTTCCTATTATTACTTTAACAGAGGAAATTACTCGTTTGTGCATCTTCATAAGCTTCGGTAATTACCAAAATATCACCAAAAAGCAAAGAAATATTCGATACATATTTCAGGTTGTTAGAAACATAATAAGTTAATAAATAACTCATTACCTCAATTAAGATTTAATGCCTTCATATCATATCTCAATAAGTAGTGAGGCATAAAACAATAGAAAGTAATCCGTAGATATAGTAATTAGATGTATAATCTGACGATCTCTATAGCAAAACAAATGCATGAAAATGTTTCACAAAACGTTATTGTAATCATTGTATTTGTAATAACAACATGTGTTGAAGCATAAGAAACCTTTAAATAATCTGCTTTATGAATAATTTGAAAAGAAATTGGAAAATATACGGGAAGCTTTTATTAGATACCACTTGAATCTCATCAGGTTATTTCTATTATTATTATTCTATCCTTTTCCGCTGCATCAATCCGCGTGTTGTCAACAGTTAACGCAACCCATCAACATGCTCTCACACTTTTGGTTAGCTAGAAAGATACGTTTTAGTCCGGAACTACATTCTGCTTCTGATTGCTAGAATGATATATCGTTTTACTGAATTTGTAAGCTACGTACTTGCAATAAAAAGTGATATTTGCAATATGGTTGTTGCTCTCTATATCTATAGTGAATGACACGTGTACTTTTACATTTGTTTCTCCATTCATTCTATATAATTTGCGTGCTTTCTAATGAATAAGTCCACTCCGAAATGAACCAAAGAACTTTATTTATATGTGGTCACCCCATCTGCTGGAAATAGCAGCCAAATTCTGCTTAAAACACATCCTACAATCTTAAAAATATTATATGTTAGGGAACGTAATCTTGGAAATACAAGATGGATTAGTTAAGATTAGAATTTTTTACTTTTTTTTAATGCGCAGTTAGCACTAAACTATAGCCAGAAAACTATACTAACGTCTACAAATACCTAACTCAAGAATTATTATAGGAGATTAGCTTATATTTCACGTCCTCTTGTGAACTATATAGCTCATAAACTTAGTAATCCCTTAAAGTACAGTAATATCCATATTTTGCTGAAGAGGTCCATTAACATTGAAACATGACCGGAGTATTTATCATTCCTGTTGAAATTAGTAAAACACTGCTGTTAATTGAATTAATATAATTTATCACAGCGTGCATTAAACATGTTAACATCAACTCAGTTATTCCTTTTTTTACGCTGTGTTATTTAGATTTTTGGGCCTAGACTTAAGCGAGTTGCCCTGTTAGGGCTAGTGTCTGCTCCCATTTTCTCATGGTACTCCTTCAGAACGGTATCCGCCACTTTGATTCCCGTTGTGTGAAACACCATCACAATAACATGGTATGAATATGCAGAGATGACTCTCCTCTGATCTAGTTCGAGTGAGATGCCCGTAGATGCCATTAACCTCCGCTGCAAAGTTTCCAACGCCAAGACAATGGTAGGTAGCATCCTTGGCGGAGCAAGCATGCAATGCGAATGGGTTCCGATTGGTGGATATGTATTGTGATTACCGAAATAATACTACTAATTATCTAAATAATCATATAGAAAGAACGGATTTATAAAGCTTCCGCAATCTTTAAGAAAATGAATACCGAAAAATCACAGATCAACAAAGAAAGTAAAAAAAGAATGCACAAATATAACAAGAGAGTGCAGTACTTTTCTCTTAACAACAGCGAATGTCATAAGTATCGAGCGACTAGTAAATAAACTATTACCCACGTGAGACAGGTGTAATAGTTGATTGGCGTACTTTTGGTTGAATAGCTATCACTAACTCATGGAGAAAAGTAAAAATTTATCGGGTTTGAATTGGAGGGCAAATATGTAAAAAAAAATGATATGCTCTGGACAAATAATTCGTCGAAAGAATGAAACAAGTACCTGTCCCGTTGCCCTTTTTCTTCTATTACTACCTCATGGAGAACCTATGGGATATTAATAGAAGCACATGTCTCACGAGTGTAATACCTCATTTACTAATCCTTTAATAAATCAAAATAAAATTAGCTGTCGGCAATAGGAAAGTACAAGAGGTGCTATTCGAAATCAAAAGTCACGCGAAAAGTAAAAATTTGCTAAATTGCAAGGAAACCTGATACATAAAAGGCCACATAGTCTCTTTGAACAAAAAATACGTAACAGTTTATCTCCAAGCAAACGGGTTCATGAAGAACGAGGCTATATATAGACCTCTATATAATATTTATTGCAAAAGAAATTTAAAAATAGCTTTGGGAGATGTATGCATGAGCAATGTATCCACACTACAGACGAGATATTTTATTAAAACATTTGGTTTCAGAAATGAGGATCGATAACAAAACAAGTAGCCACAGACAACGAAAATGAATAAGTAAAAATCACCAGAAGAAATATTTTGAATAACACACAAACACTGTACGAATATGTGCGAAGATAATTCTTGCAACGTCCCCTATGCAAGATGTTTATCCATATTCTCTGAGTTAGTGAAAAAGTTACGCGCCTAAAGACCGTGTGTTATATAGGTACGTTCCTTTATACATGAATATACTCCCATTTTACATTTCAAAATAGAATAGGAAAGTATGATTCAGTCTTAGCTTGATTTTCTTGCAATAACTTCTGTTATTGCTATAATATTTAGTTCAAATTGTGCACTAGTCTACTTAACCTCTTATTTCCCGGAGTCAGTAAAATAATCGACCTTGGAAGGCAATGTCCCAGCATGACTGCACTCGAATAAAAGAACATCAGCTAAGGGATAAATAAATGTTTAACTATCTATAACTGAAGATTGATATGCTTACACAGACACAGTGTGTATGCATATGTGCGTCTGTGTGTGCCTGTACACAAGAAATTTAACTGGAGGTAACGCTTAATGTTTATACTGGAATTTTTCTTGACAGTTCATTTTATTTCCTGCGCTGTGTTTGTGAGATGAATGGGTTAAATTTTAGATTTAGAAATAGAAAATGGAAATTCTTAATTCAGTCTTGGCTTGCTTTTACTACTATAGCTATCGTCGTTCTTACTATTGTCAGTTATATTTATTGAAATGACAGAAGAATCTTGGGTGGGGATGCAAATGCTGGGAATATTGTTAGTCAAAGTATAATTCTATGTTTGAAGAAGAGAACATAATCAAAAAGCAAACACCTAATTTCAAAAAGTAAATAATATATGCAAACAACCGTCAAGACTCAATGAAAATATTAATGATTATCATTGTCAGGAAGAACATGGTTTCTTACAGAAATATAATACCAATGGAAAATGAATAACAGAAAAATTGCAAAAATTTATGAAAAGAACAAACTATAAATAAAAAAAATATGGAGCTATAATAAATTCACCCATTAGATCTGTAAAAATATAAAGAAAAAACATTGTATATTAGGTTTATTTCCATATTGGAAAATATGTCCTATTTAATACAAGCATCAAGAGTAGAAAATAACTAGAAGAGATAAAACTAAAATGAAAATAATAAAAAAATTAATGGATTATAGAGATCTAAAATAGAGTATAATTAAATATGGAGATTAATTAAACAAAAAAGATAATTTTAAAACGGCAATAAACAAAATACATAATATTAAAAGAAGAATAAAATTATGGTGAATTCACCATGAGAGTGAAATGGAAAAAATAACAACTGTATAGCCAAAACCAAAATGAAGACTATAAATGGAAAATATATGAGGAAAAAATCATGTAAAATAAAAAATAATTCATTTTTATAGAATAAGATTAATAAAGAAATTATGGAATACACTTATAATTACGATACAAAATAGTTACATGTAAATTGTATAAATCTTGCAGCAAAAACGACAATGGTAATAGTTCTTTCTAATTTTGACACAAATCAGGTGATTTTTAGGAGGTGGGAGTCAGCGGGTTACATTAACCCCAGTATTTAACTGGTACTTTAATTGAACTCGACGGGACTGGAATTCAGGCGGTAAAAAGACAACAGTTCTCTCTCTCTCTCCCTCTCTCCCTCTCTCAAACTCTCTCACTCTCTCCCTCTCTCAAACTCTCTCACTCTCTCGATTTCTCGCTCTCTGTGTGGACATCAATTCTCAGCGGAGTCCTTTAGGGAACTGTACTGGGACCACCAGTATTTGTGATAACTCTCAGATACGCTCTCAGATACGCTCTCAGCTATACAATCACCAGCCATGCTGATGATACAAAAGTATCACAGCCGTTCAAGGACCCTGGTGACATCCTAAAACTGCAGAAAAACTTGAATACATTATGCAAGTGGGCTGATGAAAATAACATGCTTTTCAATGCTAAGAAGTTTCAAGCACAAACAGACTCAGAGTTGGTGCTGACCTGGAAATTCCCATGAGTAATGATGTAACATTCTACGTGCATATTACCAACATGATATCAATGTGCAGGCGAGTAGCTGAAGAGATTCTGAGAGAGATCTTCTAAAAAAGAGTACCATGCCGGTTCTATGGACCCAAATGTGGTCACCGCAGATTGTTAAACGGGTGGCGTAACTTGAAGCAATTCAGCGCTACTACACAAAGAAGATTGACTCAGTACAACGGAAGAGATACTGAGAAAGGCTTAAGGAACTAAAACTCTACTCTCCAGCGAAAATGTGCGAAAGATATACAGTGGTATACGTATAGAGGCTGGTGAGAGGTTTGGCTCCCAATTTGGAACTGAAATCTATACCAACCACTGTATAATATCAAATCTCCCGTCTCCTTCATCTACAATGAGGACTGAATAGAGTAACAGCTCGAGTTTCAAAGGTCTGCAATTATTCAACATTCTGCCAAACAGCTTCACAAATTGCGTTGTGTAGATGTGGCGTTCTTCAACGAATGTCTGGACGAATTCTGAGATACGAGTGAATCAACATCACGACAGGGGGTACAAGGAAGAGCAGATCCGTCCAACTACATGCTTTATCAGCAACAATACAAACATGAGACCCAATCACACTAACGGAAACTAGTAAAAGATTAAAGAAATATATATATATACATACATACATACATACATATATATACATATATATATACACACACACACACGCACACACACACACACACACACTCACACACACACGCACCACGCACGCACGCACATATATACTCTTTTACTTGTTTCAGTCTTTTGACTATGGCCATGCTGGAGCACCGCCTTTAGTCGAGCAAATCGACCCCAGGACTTATTCTTTGGAAGCCTAGTACTTATTCTTTCGGTCTCTTTTGCCGAACCGCTAAGTTACGGGGACGTAAACACACCAGCATCGGTTGTCAAGCGATGTTGGGGGGACAAACACAGACATACAAACACATACACACATACATATATATATATATACATATATACGACAAGCTTCTTTCAGTTTCGGTCTACCAAATCCACTCACAAGGCATTGGTCGGCCCGAGGCTATAGTAGAAGGCACTTGCCCAAGATGCCACGCAGTGGGACTGAACCCGGGACCATGTGGTTTGTAAGCAAGCTACTTACCACACAGCCACTCCTACGCCTATATATATATATATATATATATATATATATATATATATATATATATATATATATATATATATATATATATATATATATATATATATATATATATATATATATATATATATATATATATATATATATATATATATATATATATATATATATATATATATATATATATATATATATATATATATATATATATATATATATATATATATATATATATAATATATATATATATATATATATAAAATATATATATATATATATATATATATATATATATATATATATATATATATATATATATATATATATATATATATATATATGTAAAAGGTTGAAGAGGAACACACGAGTAGATATATATGGAAAAAAGACAAAGTAGATAATGCTAAAATACTTTTACAAAGAACATTACAGAACCGGTTTCGATCCTTGAGATCTTTTCAACAGTAAATATGAATAATAGATTTTTGAAAAATTATTGAAAAATTAAATTTTGATAAATTTAACAGAAAAGTCTTTTTAAATACATATTTGTATAGTATTCAAGTAACAGCGGCATTTTTCTTGTTTCTGCCTGTCTCTTCTGTTTCACTTGTTAACTGTTGTGGGTTCGAAGAAGGAGTGCTATGATAGTAGCAGTGTTAATTGGTTGGGTTTCCTGATATTGACCTGTTGATGGACGTAGTGATCTGTATTGTTTATAATGTTTGCGTGGGTGTTATTCTAGACAGCAGTAACGGAGGAGGTGGTGGAAAGGAAGAAGAAGATGCCGGAGAAGATGAGGGATCGGGAGAAGGAGAGAAATAGTAAAATGCAGGAAAGAGTGATAGTAACTAGTCGAGTAAGTAGTGATTGGGGTTGTTTTTTTATATTTTTTAATTTTTTTATAAATCCTTGCGTATCTATTTGGAGTTTATCATTTTTAATATTTGTGTGTGTGTTTTATTCTAAGGTCGTGGTGGATATGTCATTCGTTGTAGATGCGTTCAGAAGGGGTCTGTATTTTGTGATGAAGAGAGATTCTTTACTTATTCTTTGGCTGTAGGAGGTATCGTCTCTGAATTGGTAGAGGGGAAAGATTTTGAAACTAGGTTTTTATTATTGGCGCAAATATTGATGTGTTGGCTGAATACTATTTTTCTGTTTTGGGGAATTTTTATTTGGGATTTGTGCAGAGCCATCCGTTGACGCAGGCTGTTTTTCGTTTGGCCTAAGTACTGCTCTTGACACCCAGAGCAGGTCAATGCGTATATCAGGTTCTCCGAAGTACATGTGAAGTTACTTTTCACTGTAAAATTTTGTCCCTGTTTGAAGGAGAACTCTGATCCCGAAACTAAGCTGACACGTATCCCGCAGTTGGGTCTACCGCATTTTTGTAACGGACGGCTTCAGTGTTTGTGTCGAGCGTACTCGAGCTTGTGTTAGGAGACTTTTCAGAGATTTGGGCTATCTTTGGCTTTTTATAATGGTGTGTGTTTGGAGGAATAAGTTCATTCTGTCGTCCTTTTTTAGCAGGGGAATATTTTGAAGGATGGTGTCGAAGGCTTCATTGTTAAGAGGGTTGTATGTGGAAATGTATGGTAGCGCCTTTAATTGCAAGACCTTCTTAAATTTGGGATGTCTGAGGTCGTGGATGCTGAGTTGAAGGGCTCGTTCAAAGCATGTGTCAATTAGTGTAGATGGGTAGTTCCCGGGGGTGAGAGTATCCTTTAGTTCATGTAGTCGAGTGTCCCTGGTGGTTGCATTAGAAACTATAGTAAAGGGATCTTAGATTTGTTGCTTATGTCGTGAATTTCGAGTTTGCTGAGAGTCTTTTATGAATGCGTAGATGAAAGAGGAGTAGAATGGTGATGATTTGGGATTCTTTAATTATTTTTCTGATAGTTGATGATTAGAGTAAGATTGTAAGGTATCGACTGGCCGAATGTAAGATGTCATGGTTACTATAATTACGAGTGGCAACAAACAGAATATTTGTTTTTATTGTTCTTTTCTTTTTTTTCGTGCTCATTGTGTCAGATAAATTGGCATCTCTTTTGCCGTGTTTATGACATGTTTTACAAAATATTCCGCATATTTTTGTTTCTGAAGGTTTATGTTTAGTTCTACCAATTGTGTCTCTCGTTTATTTGTATCCACAACTATTGAAAATACACATCTTGTCATATTAAATAAAATCTTCCGTTTAATACGGATGCGTGGCATGACCTAACACTTATCTATAAATGTATATCTGTGTCGTATATAACAGTGTTATTTTCCTAAATTACCAGAAGGTCTAAACGAAGAAGCTCTCTTTCATTCATTTCCATAGTTACTCAAGTCGATTCTGCTTTTTAACTGAAGGAATCTTATAAGGTTTTCCTTACTTCCTTACTTCCCAAAATATGACGCAGTCACCCAGAAAATTTTTTCTGTTATCTTTTAAATAGAATTAGAAATATTGATGAAAAGTTATCCCAAAACTGGCGTTGATTTCTTTCCAGGGAAAAAAAGCGTACTGGAAAGCACTTAGAATCGAAAATCTTGAAAACACATAAGAGATTTTAAAAACTGAGTATTAGTCGGTTTTCCATGTAAATTTGGAGTCAAGGAGATAAGATCAGAATGAAATCAGCAAACGAAAATCGGAATACACTTCGTACTTTAAACGTTCGAATTAATCCTACAAGGAGTACCTAAATTCAAACTCAAATTCGAAAAATGTGACGCCGTTGTGGAGAAGGAATTCACCCAAAGACATTCGAAAAGACATGTGAAGAAATATTAGATCTCTAGGGAAATGCCATATAAAGACAAAGAACAAAATCAACTACTAGAATCGTAATACCCGTGGTTACAAGAATATGAGACTAATTCAGAATAGAAATAGAGAAAAGTAAATATAGACTCAAATTTTTATTTTTATTACAAAACTTAACAAAAGCATAAAGAACCGTAACCCTCCCTCAATAGTATACAAATTAGAAGAAGAAATAATGACAGAGAGAGACAACCCAGAACCGTTCGAATGCAGAATTAATGAATCAAAATGTAGAGAAATTAATCAGTTCATATTAAACCAAACTCGACCACCATAAAACGTTTCCAAACAATAGCAATAGAAGAGACGCAAAAATACAAATAAGCCAGAGAAAATAGTATGAATCTGCTCAAAACAAGTCAACATACCACGGAAGACGTTATAGCAATTAATATTGGACATGAAATAAAATGGAAACATCTCCTCGAAAAACATAGTATAGAAATGCAGAGTATAAATGACTCACAAAACAAAATCCTTTTAGGGAGCAATAGTTCCAAACTAAAACAAAAGAAAACAATACAAAAATCCAAGGAAATACAAAACCATGAAAAATGAAATAATATTTTGGGAATATGGTCTTAAATTCACATCAACTTCAAAACTACTCGCAGCAGGTCATATAAAAAAGATAGTGAGGAATTTCGTAGAAAACTTCCTCTACAGGAATTCTTTGAAACGAAGGTTTGCAAAGATGTGTAACTTGCAAAATGATGAAACGAATTTTTGCAGCTGGGGTTTGGAAATATTATTTAACTCTCTGTACAAGAAGAGATTTCTCCTGAACGACGTCCAGGTGTCTCATTTTCCTCGGCCAAGCAACTCGAATTAATAAGCATCCTATTCGATGAACTACGTGGAATAGCCCACGTAACATTGCCTACATAACGGTAGTTCACCTATTTTGTAAAAGTGGAACATTTTCGACCACATAACGGGTTTTGACTATTACAAGTCCACAGTGGATCTATCAAACTTTCTCATTCAGGAAACATTTACTGGTCGATCAGTGGTGCGTATAATATAAACATGCAGATCTCCGAAAAGCAATAAAACGGATCGCCTATTCCTAATCTATAAATATATGCTATGCATCAGGTCCAGATCGTGGTTTGCTTTCATTTGCATACACTACTATAGATAATATATGCGTGGGTGTATATATATATATATATATATATATATATATATATATATATATATATGCGTGTGTGTGTGCGTGTATTATGTATGTGTGTGTGTATGTATATATAATAGAAAATGTAGGGATGTGTATACACACACACACAGACATATATATATAGAGAGAGAGAGAGGGGGGCAGAGGGAGAGGGGGAGGGGGAGAGAGGAAGAGAAGGCAAGCCTGACGGACGAAGAACTAGAAGAGAAACAGAGAAATAGCAAACAAGAACTTATACTTGTAGACTGAAGGATGAACCGATTGGTTATTATAATTTAACTAATTCCCATTTTGACCATTAAAATATCTACCCAGTAATGTGTTTTATAGCAATATAGGTTTTGTGGGGTCTTAACTGTTATTCGTTTTTTACTGGTCCTAACAGGTAAGTTCTGAGCGAGCGGCCGAGCTTAGCAGATGTAAAATATTGATTTCGAATTTTGGCACAAAGCATCTAAATTCGTGGGCAGTGCTAAGTCGACCTCAGTGTTCAACTGTTACATATTTTATCGAACTAGAAAAGATGAAAGGCAAAGCCGATCTCAGTGGAATTTGAACTCAGAACGTAAAGCATTTTGCTCGGCGTGCTAATGATCCTGCCAGCTCGCCGCCTTAGCAGATGTAAGAATATTAGCCTCACAATGGATATTTTTTATGATTAATTTCATCTATGGAATCTATGATGGCACAGTCATAACGCTTCGATATAAAAGTCAATTTAGTATGAAGGAAAATATATATTATTCGTGTGTTACTAGTACTCATTTTATAATAGGTAGAGGAGTGAAAGGAAACTTTGAGGCAAGTCTACTAGAATCTGGAAGCAAAGACACCCCACCACACACACACACACACATATATATATATATATATATATATATATATATATATATATATATATATATATTCCATCCTAGAATTATTGTTTATTATTATATTTATCCTACATTATATCGGTATAACCATGATGCAGCCCCGGAAAACTGATTCATTAGTCAGTATAATTAGACGGTAGCCGGCATAATGAAATAGGGGCTTTATTGGCATGCCCTTAACGTTACCATAAACCAATCTATATATATAAACACTGCAGAGCATTTTGTATGGCATGACTTTTTCTGTTAAATCAGAATATTTTAATTCCATTTAGATTCAATAAGAAGAATTATTTTTTAGGCATCGATACCGTAAGCGTGAATATCATCAGAATCGATCAAATCGACCAAACTGCAGTAGCCAATCATGTACAGGCAACTAAATTTAGAGGATTTTTCTCACGAAAGCGTCATAAAATTTTAAAAGATACAGCATACACAGTGCATAAACTAAACTGAATAATGTGACGCTTGCAATATTAAGAACATTCTATATTAATTTTATGTTGTCAACTTGGAAACGAATAAACATTTAAAATAACCAAATAAACATGTAAGACAGAAATCCATGAAAGGTTTTAAATTAATATAAAGGAATTAAAATTTATATATTGATTTCGGATATTCAGTTAAAACAAACATTTTGTATTTCTTATTTTTCTAAACTGTTATTGCTTTTTAGTATTTGTTTTTTTTTCGATCTTATTTGCTGCTATTGTTTTTTGTTTTTTTTTTATTGCTTGATGTTTTTTTCCTTCTGTTGATGAAGTTTCAGGCATTGAAACATTGATACCTAAAATTTGCTATATTTATGAATAAAATCGAAATGTCATTTAGTGCTAACTTTTCAAATGTATTAATGTAATAATAGTTGTCATATCAAATCGATAGATATATATTTAGTTGTATAATTCTATTTTTATTATTGTTATTGATGTTTATTATTATCATTATTATTATTATTATTATTATTATTATTATTATTATTATTATTATTGAGAATCTTTCATATTGTTCAGTCTCAAGCAATTATTGAATAAAGGAAACCAGAACAAACAATCTGTAAATGTATTAATATGAAAGCTTTGCTTGGCTGCTCATAAAATGTCGGAAGATATCGGCAGTAATTTAATTTATATTTTGTGCGCTACTTCACTGTGATGGAGAAACTATAATAACAGATGTGAGTTTGGGCTTTGCGTAATTTAAATAATCATTCGACTTCTCAATGTGGATAGAGGTTTTGTCATATCTACGATCTCGTATTTGAAATCAAAGCAATAGATATTGTTTAATTACGGCCCTCTCAAACAGTTTCTCACGTGCATGAATAATTTCTTATATTCGATCCTTTCCAATAGTGAGGTATCCATAAATGAAACGTATATGTGTTGTTTTATCATACCTGAGGTAGTATGCCGTCTGTAGACGAATAAAAACAGGGGAGGAATATGTTTGAAAAGGCGGGGATTCAGGAAATGTAGGCGAGAACCACAGTCCGCAAACCATGCAAAATCCAGTCAACAGGATATGTATAAAGGAATAAATGCATGCAGCATATCTAAAGCATTTTACACAGACTAAAAATCTAGGAAATGTTTATCCTTCGCAGGATAAACAAAGGAGTAAAGATTCGCCATCACATTTACTAGCCAGTTACCTTATCTGGTTGGATTGTTATATCACTCGATGTGCTGCATCATATATACTCAAAGTTTATATCATTCTCCGCGATATTGAAACACACAGCAAGTCATACCATCATGAATTTTAAAAAAAATAATACAGTTGTACATAATTAGATATGATTATAAATACAATTGGTGGGAGGGTTTAAAATGTCATAGCAACACAACAATCATGCTGACATACCAACTAGTAGGCATAAAATAAAGGAATTAAAGTCGCATAAATCCCAAGAAAAGAACCATTGTGAATGTCCAAGTCAGTAGCGCAGGCAGGTCAAAGGAAAAGATTTACAGTAAGTAATCTTAGAAGAGGATAATGATTCAGATTCTCGTAGGTCAATGGTACTTTATGAATTCTTGTTTTCAGTGCTTGTATATAATTCCTTGTTCTACACGAAAGAGCGGACGTCTTCTAGATAGTCAGTCTTTTAGTTTTGGTTTTTATTAACATGTATACTTGAATTACACAGAGAAGATGGTCTATCTGTTTTCAATAAAATAATTACCAGAGTATGGATAAATTTATAGAAGAATCAAAGACATATTTATTCCATCATTAGACGTAAACGATGAAGCCTTAAATTCTAGACACATCCCTGAAAACGATCACAGACAAGCAATTCTCTAACCAAAAACCAAACGATGACACTTCATATATAATTACTCCACCCATTTTCTTACACCAGCACTGTTAGTAGAGTGAAAGAGTAAAGGAATATATCCTCTTATCCAGCCACCACCAAAAAAAAAAAAGACTTTCAGCGGTGCAGTCCTCATTAGAATGCTACCATAAAACACCAGCTCTAGAAAATGTAATATCTGCTCACTATGTAAATTGGATGTAAAAACAAATCCAATTAGAGTCTTTAACGTTTTTTTTTTCTGTTACACAAAATTTCACACATTTCAGCTGAGGTAAAATAAACTAAAATAAAATAACTAATGTTGTACACTTCTTCCAATATAGTTCAACACAACATAAAGTACATAAGCAATCAACACATAAGCAATCAACACACAAGCAATCAACACATAAGTAATCAGCACAAGCAATCAACATTCATTTCCAGCCTCCACTGAATATTTCATATATCCTTAAGAAAGTTATATATAGAGAGAGTCAGAATAAAACGAAGGGACAGTATCCTAAAAGTTAATTCTCAAAATATAGAGTACGCATTTGAAGCAGGTTCAACCTGCATTTCCAACAACAAAAAAATGAATAGAATTAATTCAACCTACTTATCAAACAGTGTTTGGAACGTACTCTCAGCTTATGGTTGAGAATACTTTCTTAGTACGGAGCGTACTTGCTAACACTTCACTGGTATATGAACGGATGAAACAAATTACTGTTTTTAATGCATAAAGTTTTCATCTTACTACGAGGTGTTCCATTCAGGTGTGTAACAGTGAGTTATGCTTTTTGTTGGAGATTATCATAAAAGAGAAGCGACTACATAATTACCTGTCAACTCTACTCTACGCTTGTGTGACTTGGGCGTTGAACCACCGTGACTTCAAGCGCCTTGAATGCTTCCAGCAATGGGAAGATCACGCTACCAACAACGAGGTTCTTCGCGCCTCACTACCAAGTGTCGAAGCCATCATTCTTCGCCATCGTCTCCGCTGGGCAGGTCACGTCGAGTGTATGGAGCCCTCTCGTCTCCCAAGGAGAATGCTCTACGGAGAACTTGCAAGACCAGAAGAGGTCCGAAATTCCGTTTTAAAGACCAGCTCAAACGGACATTGGCTCAAATTAACATCCAGCCATCCTCATGGGAACAGATTGCGATGGATAGGACAGCCTGGAGAGCTGTTATCCGCAATGGAGCCAGCTCCTTCAAGCAGAACAGACAACAGAATGAGGAGGCAAAACGCAAGAGAAGAAAGGAGCATCTTCAACATCCACGACCCGCACCAACTATCTCGTGCGAGGTCTGCTCACGACTCTTTCACCACCGGCTTGGACATTTTCGAGGAGACTGGATGGAAACTGATGAACGCAATGCTCGGATACGAGCTGGAACCAACTATAACAACATCCGATAGTTTGGTCGATAGATTGTTATATATATATTTGTGTGTAGATAGATAGATAGATAGATAGATAGATAGATAGATAGATAGATAGATAGATAGATAGATAGATAGATATACGTGTGTGTGTGTATATCATTTGAAGATAGAGTGTCAAACAGATAAAGACAGAAAGACTCAGAGAGACGGCAAGAGAGAGATTCGTATAAATGTATACGTAATCACAGTGTAACAGACTAGAATTAAGAAAAATGTATCTTAAAAATATATCGTTTAGTAACGGTTATTCATATTTTTAGAATATTCTATGATGTAGTTCAACTCATCCCGTATTCACTACACTGTATTACAATACATACTTTACTGAAATTCTCTGTACGTTAAAAAATTCGATAAGTCTATACATGTATGTATGTAACTACCTTTAAGTGCGTGTGTGTGTGTGTGTGTGTGTGTGTGTGTGTGTGTGTGTGTGTGTGTGTGCGTGTGTCTGTGTGTCTGTGTGTCTGTGTCCGTGTCTGTGCAAATTTTTAATATAGGCACAATATTTGAAGAAAGTGATTCTTTAAAGTTACTAATTATCTGAAGAAAAATTTCTTGAAAATACAAAATAGATTAGCCCAAAGCCTCGGAAGACAAGAACGTGATTTCATGTTAATGATATCGGTTGGCTATGACTGGAAACACGTAAGTTGAAATCTTCCTATAACGAAAATCTCCTTCATATCTTCCATGAGATTTGTGTTAGCTTTTTTTAATGATATAATTCTTTTAGATAAATTTTTTTATTATTTTGGAAGAACATTTTTCAAATATATGTGAGTGTAAATGTGTATGTATGCATACATGTCTGTATAAACGATGCATTTATGTGTGTATGTATGAAAGCATGCATATATATAGAGGAAGTGAATTGCCAGTTTTAAGAGCGTCTGATTAAATACTTTGCGGTATCAACTCCACTCTTTTCACTCAAAGTTGAATTCCCGCCGTCGTCAACATATCGATAAATATAGTACCAACAGTATACTAGTGGGGGTTCTATTTTCCTTTCACTCTTTTTCTATGTCTCTCTCAAGCTATCATCTCTTCCTCTATCTTCATCACCCATACACACAGAATTTCTCACTTTTTGGAAGATTTCGACTGAAATGGCGAACGCGTCTCTATGACTCCTTCAATAGGTCGATGGCTCACAGAAGAAAGAATATTTATAGATAGATAGATAGATAGATAGATAGATAGATAGATAGATAGATAGATAGATAGACAGACAGACAGACAGACAGATAGATAGATAGATAGATAGATAGATAGATAGATAGATAGATAGATAGATAGATAGATGGACCAAAGACCTACTAGTTTGTTATGCCTCAAAAAAATTATACAAATACTATCACTTATCCCAACACTATTATGAACAACGCGAAGCATTCACATTTTTGTGTTCATAAATTATTTAAGACCTTTCGAATTTGCCTTAAATCTAACTGGAGAAAGATGAATCTCTCTGTATAACTCTGTAACATGGTTTCAAATTTTGGCACAAAGCCCAAAATTTCGGTGGAGGGATAAGACGATTGCATCAATATCAGCGATCAGTTAGTACTTATTTCCTCGACCACGAAAGGGATGAAATGTAACGACCTCGACGGAATTTGAACCCATAACGTAAAGACGGACGAAATGCCGCTAAGTATTTTGCCCGGCGTGCTAACAATTCTACCAGCTCGGTGCTTTACAAACTCTCTTACATATCACTTTCACTTAAGCATAGTTGAGATACTGTATAAGCTTATGGCACATATTACCTCCCCCTTAGCGAAGGCGGGGGTATTGTTTGTGTGTTTATTTGTCCGTGGACAAGATATCTCAAAAAACCGCTGGATGGATTCAGATGAAACTTTCAGTGATGTTTTTCCTTGTCACTGACACGAACAGATTATATCTTGGGATCGATACGGTACTGGATAAGGATTATGGATTATTTTTCATACACTTTTACTTAATTTTTGAGAGCGATCAGGTCTATTTTTAGTATTCACGTTTGTGAGAGCAGTCGAGTTTATTTCGGATATTCTCATTTTAAAAACCATCGCTATCTAATCGTTGAGAGGACGTTGGTGTTGCAGACTAACAAATTGTTTGTTTGAGTTCTGAGTTTTGTCATTTTTGACCGCGGTTTTGGATTGTTGTTACATGTTGAAGGCTTTCTCTCGAGATTGTCCGTTGCTGAAATTGTTGTGTATCACTGTTAAGGAATGCTGGTGAGAGATTCGCGCATGAGTGCTTTTACTGTTTTCTTCCCCGTTGTGGGGCTGAAAAGTTAGTTTCTCAAGAAGGAGAGCTACGCAAAAGCCGCTGCAGTAGCCGCTATTGGACCTGAAACAGATAAAAGTGAATATGGAAAAGATTCGAAGAAGTGAACAGTTTATACAAAAGAAGGGAGACGCAATAAAGCTAATCCCTCCAGAAGAAACGGTCGACGATAAGAGTGATATGACAGTGGTGTACCGCACGCAAGCGTTCGCCACCAATAAAGTTGAAATCCTATCGGAAGATGACGTGGCGGAATGTTTGGGATCCCTTATGAAAACGGCAACTTTCGTTAGCCGAGGAAAAAATATGGTAGGCCTCTCATTCCACCATTATTTTAAGCAGTGAAAAGATAACGCTGTTGCCCACGCATAGGGGCAGGCGAAGTGTACGTATTCGCATTGGAAGGGTTCCGCCAGAAATAAAGCCAGAGTGGTTGGTAGCAGCTATTATGACTACTACTGAGTAGCATCCCGAATTAGGGACAGTTCGGAAAACACGCAAGTTAAACTAATGGGGTACGGCGTCGAGATGTGGCTTTTTGCCGCTTTCAAGGACATTGAAAGGGTCCCCTACCAGATAGAGATTCTGGGAGAGAGTTCCCTCAAGGTGATTGTTGAGGGACGTTGACCAAATTGTTATGAGTATGGAATAAGAGGCCACATAAAGACGCAGTGTCCCAAGCACAAGCCTACTTAGAGAGAGAAGGCTAACCCGGACTACACGTCGCCACTATAGATAGGGTCTATATATATATGCGCGCGCACACACACACACACATATACATACTATCAGGAGTACCGGGCGTTGCTCAGGCATTAAATACTCGGCAATGGTCTTAATAGGTTCTACCATGTTTTTTTGTTTTTGTTTTTTTGTACATCTCTTTGAATATTTTTTGCGTGAAGTTGAAAACATTGACATTGGGGAAAAAGTGATTTTTCCCATAGACCATAAATAAAGTAGTAACAATAGGGTGAAAAGCCCCGCAGAAGCGACAAGAGCATCTCAGGAGGTGCAACAATTGAATGTAAAGTAGCCCTGAAAAGGGCCGTGTTGTCGTTCTCACAATAGCCCTGAAAAGTATTGCTAACCGTTCACAGGTATAACTGCCCTTTTTCTTTTACATGAAAAGCAGTGGCTGCAGTGATGACAAACTCTAGCCATCCGCAAGGTGATTGAGAAGCTGTAGAAGACAAAATATAAAACAAAAGACAAAATATTGAAAAAAAAGGAGACAAAATATATAAAACAAGAAAAAAATGGTAATTTTGAAAGAATGGCAACAATAGTACTCACTCACCATAAACCTGTTCGGCAGGGAAGCTGCGGTATGTTGGACGGCCTACAGCACCTCATGGTAGACGACATTTTTCGTTTTGGCTTTCAGGGCGAACATGAAATGGGTTTTTTTCGCATCCGACTCTTCAGTATCCGATGTATAATTGACCGTACGAGAAGCATGGTTGGCCTAAATGGAGGCCTATTGTTGTTAGTGTTTGGCCTTGGGACTTGTTGATGGACATGGCAAAGCAAAGTCGAAGAGGGAACTGGAGTCGACGCAAGGGACAGGGGTATTACTTATCTGATGGAGTAAGAGGTATCCTGGGTGTAAAGATGTTGTCTCTGATGCCGCAACCCATAAGAATTGTTGCTTCAATAACATGAGGCAGCACACTTTTTTACCACTAACCGCATTCTGTTGTACAGACGTGGTGGCTCTAGGTTCTTCAGCAGCATAACCAGAGCTCCACCTTTGAGGTGTAGTTGATGAGGCTGTAGTCTGGGGGTGGGGTCCATGGAATTGAGGAATTCTGTGGGAAAATTAACAGCCTCTTCTTGGTCCATCACAGTATCCACGTACTTGTAGGTGTGAAGGTTTCCAGGAAGGCTTCGCACTAGGTTTTCATGGAGTTTGGCAACAATGTGTTTTGGGGAGATAATATGGCTCTTTCGCACAGCTAATTCAAATTTTGGTAGTTTATGTGCAGATCGGGAAAAAAACAGCAGTCATAAGGTCGTCCACATTGTCCACTGATGCGCCTACGTGCGAGAAGGCCATCTCTCCAGCTGCATAGAAGGAACATCAAGATGCAAAACTTGAAAAAAATCGATCTTTTCATAGTTTTTCGCAGTTTCTTGTCGCACTGGGATGCCTTTGGACATAAAACAGATATTTGATAGAACCGCTGTTGCATGGTAGTTTTTAGCCGTAAAAACCAAAGAAATCAGACTTTCCAGTAAAAGGTTTTCTACGGTGTAACTTTGCAAAAATGCGAAAAATCGATATTTTTCGAAGTTTTTCGCAATTTTCTTGGGAATCAAAGGCTCCAAGGCAGTGCCAAAATATTTGTCTGAAATGTCGCAACATGACAGTCGTTTTGACACCAAAATTATAAAAATCGGAAGTTCCTGTAAAATCTTTTCTCTCGTGCAACTTTTGCCTTTTTTTTTTTGCGAAACGTGGGGGAGTAATGCGGCAGTGACCTGGCATACAAAAAAATATCGTCAAATCGGATGAAAAATGTAGAAACTCATAAAAAGTATGCACACACACACATTTTGAGTTTTACATATATATATATATATATATGTGTGTGTGTGTGTGTGTGTGTGTGTGTGTGTATATATACACATGCATATATATGTATATATATGTACGTATATATATGCATGCATACTGATAGATAGACATTATGTGGTAATGCTCTGACATATAGAAAAGTACTCGATCAGCTAAGAGAGTAAAGATAATCTTAAAATCAGTAAAATCCACAAATGTTGCAATTACAGCTACTCGGAGTTTTCTGGCCGAAATAATAGTTTATTCCGCCATTTATTGAGCTAAAAAAAAACAAGACGATTTGACACTCGGTCTTGTTTTCAGCTTGATAAATAACAGAATAAATTGTTATTTCTTCCAGGAACTACTGGGTAGCCGTAATTGCAAGATTTGTGTTTACTTTAATTTTTGTTTTTAAGAGTGTGTGTGTGTGTGTGTGTGTGTGTGTGTGTGTGTGTGTGTGTGTGTGTGTGTGTGTGTGTGTGTGTGTGTGTGTGTGTGTGTGTGTCTGCGTGTGTGTGTGTCTGCATGTGTGTGTGTCTGCGTGTGTGTGTGTCTGCGTGTGTGTGTGTCTGCCTGTGTGTGTGTCTGCGTGTGTGTGTTTGCCACCATGAGTCATTTTTGTCTTTCAAGCACTTTTCATTTCAAGCACATTCTCTGCATGTTTTTTGTCAACTTATGTTTCAAACTCAGAACAAGTAAAATATATGTAACAACAATTAAATTTTCGTTTGTTTTAGATAACTAAGAAGTATCTGAATATTAAGAACCATATGATCTCAGTAAAATTCTGTTGTAATCATCTTATATATCAGCTTATTTATTTTATACTTGTTAACTGTCAGTATATATCTTTTAAAGCACTTTGCCTTTCATTCTTGTGCCATTAGTAGAAAGAATCATTGTTATTATTATTATTATTATTATTATTATTATTATTATTATTATTATTATTATTATTATTAATTGTTTTCTCTGTCACAACTTCTCGTTCATATCCATACGACTTTTCTGTTATTTCGAAGCCACGCAATCCGCTTTAGCAAATTAAAAATCGAAGAACAATCCCCTCTCACATTCGAATTCTGAATCTTTAATATGTTAAGTTTTCACAATTTAGGAAACACAATCTAAGTCTTTTATTTCATATATCATTGAGAATTATCTTGTTTCTCAAACATATAAATGAAAATCTCGCGGAGGCAAATAAGATTAAATGCCATAGAACAGACGAAGCACGTGTAGCTACGCACAGTTGTTCCACCCCAAATAACACCGATATTGTTATAATCTATATTAACTACTGTATTTTTGTTGTCATCACTGTTATGGAAGTAATAAGCTAGAGAGACAGTTAGAAATATTATATTAAATCGAGAGGCAAATTCAAAACAGAAACTGAACGTAACAAAGAATGAAAAAAAAAAAAAACTCTTTTGGTATAGAATTGAAATTGTCAGAAACAAAAAGATTTTCTGAACATGAATTCTCAAAGCAATGGAAATGAAATATATTTTAAATAGTTAGAAATATTTCAATGCATTTAAAACAATATTATATGCTGTATTTCCATTTGAACGATACATCATTAGACATCTGCTGTCAGTTTCTCAATAGAAAATGTCAAAATCGTTACTGAAAGTTAGTGAAATGTACTAAAATTTACTAAAATGTAACTGAAATAAAAATCTGTCTGCGAGATAAAAGTCATATGATTACACGCACACACACACCGAATTACACACATACACAGACACACACACTTGCATACATGCATGCAGACATGCATACACACACATGCATGCATATACGAACACAAATACGCACTTATGCATACACAAACCTGCATAAATATCTGTGGGTGTATTGTTGTTTGTTGAGGTTATGATGCAAATGAAAGCACATGCAATGGCTCTATCACCATTATTATTGTCATCGTTGTTGTTGTTGTTGTTATTATTATTACTATTATTATTATTATTATTAGTAGTAGTAGTAGTAGTAGTAGTAGTAGTAGTAGTAGTAGTAGTAGTAGTAGTAGTAGTAGTAGTAATAGTAGTAGTAGTATTTACATAATCGATCAATTGCAAACAGCGTGACTGACCTGCAGCAATGAGAGTGCGTCATAAATGACGTTGCGAATGTTGACGAGAGATCAACTAATAGATTAATTCATGGAAGCCTCAGTCAAACATTCCATTATTTAATTGGTTAGTTAATTAACTTTTTGATAAATAACAATAAAAATAGTCGTCAAAACGCCCCTCCTAAAAGCAAAATCGAACACGATTTCCAAAGGGTATATATATGTATATATGTATATATATCATCATCATCATCATCATCATCGTTTAACGTCCGCTTTCCATGCTAGCATGGGTTGGACGATTTGACTGAGGACTGGTGAAACCGGATGGCAACACCAGGCTCCAGTCCAATTTGGCAGAGTTTCTACAGCTGGATGCCCTTCCTAACGCCAACCACTCAGAGAGTGTAGTGGGTGCTTTTACGTGTCACCCGCACGAAAACGGCCACGCTCGAAATGGTGTCTTTTATGTGCCACCCGCACAAGCCAGTCCAGGGATATATATATACATGTGTGTGTGTGTGTGTGTGCGTGTGTGTGCGTGTGTGTGTGCGTGTGTGTGTGTGTGTGTGTGTGTGTGTGTGTGTGTGTGTGTGTGTGTGTTTATATATTCCGCTACTCTTAATACTAAATTATAGGTGAAAATGATTAAACTTGAAGCCTCAGTAACATTTTTTCTGTAATATATATATGTGGGGGGGGGGGGGGGCGGGTTATTTACGATGGACAGCAGAAAAGAGTCTACTTGTCATCTGTTCTCGATTTCAGGTGTTATTCTCACCTTTTTGACCTCACATATTTGAAATCTCAACTTTTTACTAGAGAACCAAATTTCAAATTTCGTAGCTCAAAATGTAGTTTAAGAGGTAACTAATCTAAAAATGTATAAACATTATCAAATTTGGTAAAAAAATAAATAACTAAAAATTAGTAAGAAAGCCCAGAAATGGTCGCGAGTGAGTAAATTTGACCTGAAGAATATTTTTCACACACTGCCGTGTGTGAATGATATTTATTATTATATATATTTATTACAATTTAGTGTATTCTATGAATATGATGTAGATCTTCGCAAGATACCTAAATACTGAATTGAATCAAACATTATTAGTTTCCAATTTTGGCAGAAGGCCATGAAATTCACAGGGGAGGGACGCTGACTATAATGCTCAGCTGATACTCATTTCATCGAGTACCGAAAAGATAAAAGGAAAGACGATCTTCGCGAAATTTGAACCCAGAATGTAGAGACAAACGAAATGCCGCGAAGCCTTCACCTTGCGTGTTAACGACTTTGCCAGCTCGTCGTCTTATTATTGTAACAAGTAATAATATTACTTGTAAATTGTTTTACGTACTTTTGGAACATTTAGCTTATATAATATTTTTTTCTTTCATTTTGAATATATTTTTAAACGATTAGTACCAAGACACTTGTCTTGATGATTTCTATTATATGCGCTAAACAAAAACAAAACTTTTACACAAAAACAAAATGTTTAGGTTTGGAATTTGCTCTTAGGCTTTACTGTTTTCGGTACATTTAGCCCTAGTAGTTTTTTTAATATTTTTTTATTTACTTAACATCATAGGATTCCTGTAGTCGAGATCTATCAGAAAAGCTAAATTTAAATATAGTTTTCTTTTGAAAGAAGAATAATATTTGGAGTGAATGTCGATTTCAGGCGTTAATCTCCTTTTTTGCCGGTTTTTACCTCAGTACATTTTTCTACTGAATATTTTTGCACATAACTAACACGGATAGATTCTTGTCACCGAGATCTATCATATAAGCTAGACTAAAGTATAGATTTATTAAAAAGAATAATTGGGACTCAAAGTCGATTTCAGGCGTTATTCTCCCGTTTATGACCTCACATATTTGACTTAAACTTTTTTCCTACCGATGCAATTTTCAAAATATATCGCTAAAATTGTAGCTTAGGATGTAACCAATCTAAAGCTGCAAACATCTTCTAATTTGGTTAAAAACTGAGTTAGTGATAGAACTTAGAAATGGTCGTAAGTGATTAATGTTGACCTTACGAATATTATTCACACATTACCGTGTGTGAATGATATCTTTTGAAAAGATTACCACCACGACACTCACATTGATGAGTCTATCATATGAGGTAAAAATAAGTTTAAGTTTTCATTTTGATTTTAGGCGTTGCCATTTTTTCGGCACATTTGGCCCCAGTAGTTTTTTTGTTTTTTTTTTAATTTGTTTTGATATAATGGGAATCATCGAATTCATCTAATGGATTCTATCAGAAAAGTTGAATTTAAATATAGTTTTCTTATGAAATAAGAATAATATTTGGAGTTAAAGTCGATTTCAGGCATTAATCTCCTTTATTTCGCCGGTTTTTACCTCAGTACTTTTTGCTACTGAATATTTGTGCATATAAGTAGCATGGATAGATTATTCTCGCCGAGATCTATCATACAAACTAAAATGAAATATAGATTTCTTTAAAAACATATTTGGACTCAAATTCGATTTCAGGTGTATTCTTCCGTTCTTGACCTCACATATTTTACTTAAACTTGTTTTCTACCGATGCAATTTTCAAAATGTATAGCTAAAATTTAGCTTAGGATGTGACCAAACTAAAAATGTAATCATCTAATTTGGTTAACAACTGAATTAGTGACAAAACCTAGAAGTGGTCGCGAATGAGTAATTGCTGACCTTAAGAATATTATTCACATGATATATATATGATATATATATGATATATATATATACGGGTTAGTATTTGAGTGTGCATAGTTTGTGTATATGCACCTCTACAACTTTGAATCCACCACAAATGTTAAAGTATGGTGGTGTGTCTAAGGTGGGTATATTTTAAACGTGCAAGAAACCATGCTACAAAATGTTCCTTGTCTGTGTTCATTATTCCCTGCCAGGTTTGATATAATTATCTTCAGTAATTCTGGATACTGGTTACTAAATGTGGCGACCGTTTGATTTTAACGAACATCTTATTGTGGTTGTAATGCATTTTCCTAACTTAGAATGACATCGTTAATAAGTCAGTAAACAGTAAAGTAAGTATGGTCCATTTGTATAACATGTTTGACCCATTACATTGAATATCTTCTGTACGTTCTGATATCATTGATCGATCGCATCATTAATCAAATGTACATGCAATATCAGTTTCTTTATTATGGCTTACGTATAGAAGATTCAGTGAGAGAAACTATTGCAATTTATTCATCATATACCGATATATCATCGATACTTGTAGCGAAAATATGAATAATATATCTCAAAGAAAATACCACAGTGGAGCAATCTACATAATAAATTAGGATATAGAAGGGTCCTTTACACAAGTAATATAGTGAGTTGAAAAACTTAGATTAATCGAGACTATCCATGCAATTTATAGGTAGTGAGTTTTAATTCTATAATCAAGTTTTAAAAAATATTTCTGATTTAAAAAACCTTCTGAACTGAAATATTTGGAAAATATAGACAATGCAGGATATCTTGTCTTTAGGCCAACTGCTGAAAGAATTGCTCCTGTTTTGCCCCTATTAGAATTCCTCAGCAATTCGGTTGGCAAAGCTTATCGGGATCAGTACATATACAGAGTGGACCAGAGAGGACGAACGTTTTTGAAATGGCTACTACTCAGCCCCAGGAGGAGGGATATAAGTCCGACAGGTACCATTCGGTCTGTGCTATTATAGCATTTTTTTTCTTTTCAGATAAAGTCATAGCGCTGTGAACGATGGAGCATCGCGTGTTTGCCCACAACAGTTACGTGAGGAATAAAGAATTTGTTACTGCAATTAAGCGTGAGTTTCGGCGCTACATCAACATACACCGAAATCAGGCTGTTCCTACTCGTAACACAATTTTACGTTGGGTGAATGCACTTCGTACACGAGGTACACTGATGAATAAGAGACCGGTAGGGGGCGCACGAACGGTACGGACCCCGGGTAGTGTGGAACGCGTCAGACAAGCTTTGATACAGAGTCTAAATTGCTTTGCTGGGAGGCATATCACTGAACTTGTCATTGGTAATCGATCGGTAAGGCATATTTTGCACGAAGACCTGCATTTCCACCCGTACAAATTGGTCATTGGGCAATATTTGAAACCATGGGACTATGCACAACGGCTTAGCTTCGCACGTCATATGGAAGCAATTTTTTAGGCAAATGACAACCTCATTTTGTTATGAAGCTCATTTTCATCTCAGTGTCATGGTGAATCAACAGAACTGTCATTATCGGGCTCTTGAAACTCCGAGAGAACTGCACGAAAGACCACTGTACAGCCCAAAAGTGACAGTCTGGTGTGCTGATGGAAAAGCTGCCGTCATTGGTACTTACTTTTTTGAAGACAATAATGCAAATGATGTTACTCTGAACTCTGAGCGTTACATCGAGATGATAAACAACTTCTTTGTGCCTGAATTACGACGAAAATATATGCCTATTCGACGTGTGTGGTTTCAGCAGGATGAGATGACGGCCCACGCAGCCAGAACATCAATGAACGCTCTTCCTTCGCCCTCTCTTCAGGGACCGTCTCATTTCCAGGTTTGCTGACATTTCTTGGCTCCTTCAGTCCCCTGATTTGTCCATGTGTGTTTATTTCTTGTGAGGAAACCTCAAGGCAAAGGTGTATGCGCATAACTCCGTACATTGGACAACTTGAAGGACGCTTTTCGCGTGGAAGTCGCCCAAATTGACAGACACAGAGCAATGCTGGAGTGAGTGGATGTCAACTTTTAAGAACAACTTCAGAAATGCATCTGACAAATTCCAATTCAATATGAACACATTGATGTCAATAAAATTTGTTAGCAGCTAAAATTAGTGATATTGTGAATTTTTCAAAAACATCCGTCCTCTCTTTCTCACCCTGTTTATATAAAGAGAGAGAGAGAGAAAGAGAGAGAAGTGAGAGAGAGAAAGAGAGAGAAGTGAGAGAGAGAGAGAGAGAGAGAGAGAGAGAGAGGTCAGGCAGACAGACAGAAAAGGAGAGATAATCAGAGGAGTTGAGGGAGAGAATGCAGTGATGCTGATCGTGAAGAACAACAATATGACTAATTCTTCAGACGAGTGTTCTACTCACGAGATATAAATGCGATCTTACATATGTTATATGCTGAAAAAAATTTAATTAACTGAGAATATCTATGAGATAATGGCTTTTAGTTAAAACCACCTAGATTTTTATAAGCTTTCAATCCAAAGAACAACTCTAGTGGGTTGAACTTGTATGTATTTATGGGAGGTTCGAGAGAGCACAGAGGAAAAGTGGTAGCTTATATTCGTTTATCGAACAAGTATTTATGCTTCTATTTATCTACCGTTCTAGAAATACTTTTCACTGTAAACCATTGCTACGTTTTATATTACGTAGAATTGTACACTTCGATTCGTGGTTCGTGATTTTCTGAAAAATAGTATATGCTTTTATCATGACAACATAATCATGACGCTTAATATATACATTTTTTAAAAAGTTATTTCAGGATGACAGATACAGAATTGACTTAACTTCTGTCTTAGAATGTAAAAACTATATTTTGAATTATCATAATATGCAATATGACTCAATGTAGATTTATGTGTTTAGACAGATATAAAAAAAGAAAGCGAATGATAAAATCAAAAGAATTGTGAATTAATCTTAGCCGACACTTTGACAAGAAAATAGGGGAGCTTAGTACGATCCTAATCTTATTCAAGTCGTGCGTTTATGTAAAAAAAAATATATTTTTCTAACATTTATCTATGATTGGGAATGGATAAAATAGGCTTTTATAATTTCAAAAAGAAGCTGAAAATCGAATTTTAATGTAGGAGACAAACACTAAGGCTCAAGACTGGTTTTCAAATATGGTTTTCAAAATGCGAACTGATGCTGCTTGATTTTAAATTTGAGCATAAGGCTAAGAATTCTTCTGAAAGATCCATTAGTCGGTTTTGGTCTTTATCAATACCAAAGGAACACTAGGAACGTAATTGAAAGAGAGAAATGTATTCAAGTTGCAATCTCGATTAATCTAATTCTTGCAATTTACCAATGTGTTAGAGAATAATCTTGGTTTATTTGATATATCTATTACACTGTGGAACAAAATTATTTTGTGTAAATCCTATTTGCTTCTATCAAGAAGTCAAAGTTAATGACAACTATTCCTCCCAGAAAGTTGAATATAAACGGTAATAATGGAGTAGAGTGGAATATATGAAGTAGAATAATCAACGACGAAATGAGGAAAATTAATTCGATCAAAATTTATGAACATAAAACATTGGTTGAACCTTATGAAACAAAGAAGATATGGACCTTCGAATACAAAAATTGAAGAGAGCGACTCTCGTTAGTGATTAGAGCACGAATCGAATAATTTAGAGACTAAACTTTATAAATTTTGAAACTTCACTGAGTAAAAACTGAAATCAGTGCTCTAATAACCGTGTGAGATCCTTATCATCACGATGATGAAACAGCCAGTATTTGCAGTAAAATCGTTGAAAAATTAGCTTCACAATCTTTTTACAGAAAAATGAGTGATTACTGAATGACGCTGCATCACCTTCTTGATACTAGCAGAAACCATACCGAGTTAAAAAAAAAATATTCCCCATCATCCGTGCAGATCGCACTGGCCGAAATTTAGGAGGGGCAGCAATTTCTCATCATCTTTCTTTTGCCATAGATGTCAAGGACATGTTTTCCAAGGGCTACTATGAATTCATATCACTACTTCACAAACGTAGTGATATAACCACTGTCGGTCTTTATAGGCTCAAAACACGTCCCTACGAAACTCACAAACACGAGTACAAATAGGTTCCCATGCGAGGAGAAAGTACTTACCAGGAAAGTTGAAAGATTTGTAAGAATCAACCTCTTAAAATACTACGACCAATAGCATACACACTAAACAGCAATAAGAATGCTTGATTTGGAAAATATCATCTGCCGATCAGCATGAAAACATATATCAACAACCAAAGAGTTGCAGAGGAAAGCCGCGTATCATAAAACTCAAACAGGTCTCAACAGTGTTCTCTTCATATGCCAACAGGCATAGGACCACTGTTTCACCAGTTAGTCGTTTGATAAGTGATAACAGCATTCTCCACCATGACGCTAAATAAATGGCAGAAGTACTGCAGAAACAATATTGCTCTGTTTTTAGTGATCCCATTAATATTAACGCAAGCGATCTGAACGAACACAATTTCCAGCATATTATCTCTGAAATAACTTTTACTACATCAGACATCATAGCAGCAGTATATGACATAAACTATTTTATTGCTGTAGTCCTTGATAGATTCCCAGCTTGTGACTCGATAGAATGCAGATACTAACTTGCATCCCCACCAATCAACCTCTGGAGAATTTTTTAAAACTCGGACCATATACTGAAACAGCTCTTATCCCAATTTGTCATCCCAGTCTTCAAAAAGGAAACAGGCTTCTTGCAACTAACTCTCACCCAATCTCACTGACCGCCCATATCATCAAAGTGTTTGAAAGGTTGGTGAGATAAAGGATAACTGACTTCCTGGTGAGCCACAAACTCCTAAATTCCAACTGGCATATTTTTCACTACAGCGGGAACTGCCTAACAAAGCTTTTACATCACCTTTATGATGTCCTCAAAGCTTTGGAGTCAGCTTCGAACTCTGATGTCATACGTTTTGACTTCAGGAAAAGCCTTCGACACACCAACATCAGTTGTCAATCGATGGTGGGGCAACATTTCGTGTTAGGCTCACATGCGGTGAACGTTACCAAAATTTTAGATTCGTGTCAAACATAACAAACTATTCCAAATCATTGTTACCGTATTCGAGAAAGTTGAGTCTAGACCCATTAATTTCTACTGGCATCTAGTCATTAAATTTGTAGTTATGAAGTTAAGACAAGTAGTGATATTTACAAATCAATTAATACGTATGTTTCAGGTTTGCATAATAGAAAATAGGAAATATACCCATTATGTAAACCTTCCTCAGATAAATTATTTCAAAATATGAAATGTTGATGTAAATGTTTCAATATATATGGTTAATACAGTAAGTCGGCTACTAATTTAGAAGAATGAATATGTGTATTAAGGGGAGAAAAGGGGGAATAGATCATGGAGAGG
Source organism: Octopus bimaculoides (assembly GCF_046866305.1). Taxonomy (NCBI): domain Eukaryota; kingdom Metazoa; phylum Mollusca; class Cephalopoda; order Octopoda; family Octopodidae; genus Octopus; species Octopus bimaculoides. Next base: position 36,338,666 of record NC_142942.1, read on the forward strand.
GGGAGGAAAGAAGGGAAAAGTAAATAAAGTTGGTAACACCTCAGT